>NW_022986239.1:611504-693601 GCF_902500255.1 Thalassophryne amazonica | reverse complement strand
AGTAGTAGTTGCTGTTAATAGTGGTAGTAGTAATAGCAGTAGTAATTATTAATAGTTGTAGGAGTATTAATAGTAGTAGTTGTTGTTAATAGTGGTGGTAGTAATAGCAGTAGTAATTATTAATAGTTGTAGCAGTATTAATAGTAGTAGTTGCTGTTAATAGTGGTGGTAGTAATAGCAGTAGTAATTATTAATAGTTGTAGCAGTATTAATAGTAGTAGTTGCTGTTAATAGTGGTGGTAGTAATAGCAGTAGTAATTATAATAGTTGTGGCAGTATTAATAGTAGTAGTTGCTGTTAATAGTGGTGGTAGTAATAGCAGTAGTAATTATTAATAGTTGTGGCAGTATTAATAGTAGTAGTTGCTGTTAATAGTGGTGGTAGTAATAGCAGTAGTAATTAATAATAGTTGTGGCAGTATTAATAGTAGTAGTTGCTGTTAATAGTGGTGGTAGTAATAGCAGTAGTAATTAATAATAGTTGTGGCAGTATTAATAGTAGTAGTTGCTGTTAATAGTGGTGGTAGTAATAGCAGTAGTAATTATTAATAGTTGTGGCAGTATTAATAGTAGTAGTTGCTGTTAATAGTGGTGGTAGTAATAGCAGTAGTAATTATAATAGTTGTGGCAGTATTAATAGTAGTAGTTGCTGTTAATAGTGGTGGTAGTAATAGCAGTAGTAATTATAATAGTTGTGGCAGTATTAATAGTAGTAGTTGCTGTTAATAGTGGTGGTAGTAATAGCAGTAGTAATTATAATAGTTGTGGCAGTATTAATAGTAGTAGTTGCTGTTAATAGTGGTGGTAGTAATAGCAGTAGTAATTATTAATAGTTGTAGCAGTATTAATAGTAGTAGTTGCTGTTAATAGTGGTAGTAGTAATAGCAGTAGTAATTATTAATAGTTGTAGCAGTATTAATAGTAGTAGTTGCTGTTAATAGTGGTAGTAGTAATAGCAGTAGTAATTATTAATAGTTGTAGCAGTATTAATAGTAGTAGTTGCTGTTAATAGTGGTGGTAGTAATAGCAGTAGTAATTATTAATAGTTGTAGCAGTATTAATAGTAGTAGTTGCTGTTAATAGTGGTGGTAGTAATAGCAGTAGTAATTATTAATAGTTGTAGCAGTATTAATAGTAGTAGTTGTTGTTAATAGTGGTGGTAGTAATAGCAGTAGTAATTATTAATAGTTGTGGCAGTATTAATAGTAGTAGTTGCTGTTAATAGTGGTGGTAGTAATAGCAGTAGTAATTATTAATAGTTGTGGCAGTATTAATAGTAGTAGTTGCTGTTAATAGTGGTGGTAGTAATAGCAGTAGTAATTATTAATAGTTGTGGCAGTATTAATAGTAGTAGTTGCTGTTAATAGTGGTGGTAGTAGTAGTGATATATTAGTTGTTGTTGTAGCAGGTGCGTTATACAACCATGATTGTTGGTCATATATTCACTATATATTATTATATTATTATTATATTTGTCATTTTTGGCCAATTTTTGTTGCGGACATCAACGAACGCCTGTAATTTGTGAACTCAATTCATGCGCAATTAATCCTCTCCCCAGTGGGACAGGGCCCTAAGCTTCAGAAAACACATCACATGACACCTCTTCTTATCTTGTGCATGTGTATTGTATTTGATGGGCGGGTCTTAATCCACTGGAGGCGGTCTCAAAGACTGTGGGCGGATCTGCGTGTCCAAGCTGGTTCCTGGCTGCGTTGTTTGTTGTAGGATGATTGACACTGTGTGAATCCTGTTTACAGCTGATAAAGTTACTCTGAACTAACAAAGAGATTCTAACACGGTGCACTAAACAAACAAACAAACACGACTGACACGAAGACACATTGTGGACAAAGGATGGATTCAGTTTGTGTCCTGATGCTCTAGTTCCAGAGCCCATAAAAAGTTCTCACCTGAAGACAAAAAATAAAATGAAAGTGAGTCCTCTTTCTCCAGCTGACCTTTAACCTTGTGTGATGTGTGTCAGCCTGTCTGATGGATCAAAGCCGCAGGGCTTCACTGTGACCCCAAATAACCTCCTCATCTTCCACCTGCAGGCCGTAAAGTAGCAGAGACCACGCCCACTTTCCTCACGCCGTCAGGGAGCGACAGCTCCAAAATGGTCCTACGAGGAGATGAACTCCACCTGGAGTGTATCGCGGCTGGACTGTGAGGACACACACACACACACAGGGACACGTACACACAGAGACACGCACATACACAGAGACACATACACACAGAGACACGCACATACACAGAGACACATACACACAGAGACACACACATACACAGAGACACATACTCAGAGACACATACACACAGAGACACACATACACACAGAGACACACACATACACAGAGACACATACTAAGAGACACACACATACACAGACACATACTCAGAGACACACACATACACAGACACACATACACACAGAGACACACACATACACAAAGACACATACTCAGAGACACATACACACAGACACATAGAGACACACACATACACAGAGACACATACACACAGAGACACATACACACAGAGACACACACATACACAGAGACACATACTCAGAGACACACACATACACATACACACAGAGACACACACATACACAAAGACACATACTCAGAGACACATACACACAGACACATAGAGACACACACATACACAGAGACACATACACAGAGACACACACACAGAGACACATACACAGAGACACATACACAGAGACACAGACACACACATACACAGAGACACATACTCAGAGACACAGACACACACATACACATAGAGACACACACACATACACAGAGACACACACATACACAGAGACACATACACACAGAGACACATACACAGAGACACATACTCAGAGACACATACACACAGACACATACAAACACATACACACAGAGACACACATACACACAGAGACACACACACAGAGACACACACATACACAGAGACACATACTAAGAGACACATACACACAGACACACACAGAGACACACACATACACAGAGACACATACTAAGAGACACATACACACAGACACACACAGAGACACACACATACACAGAGACACATACTAAGAGACACATACACACAGACACACACAGAGACACACACATACACAGAGACACATACACACAGACACACAGAGACAAATACACACAGACACGCACATACACAGAGACACATACACACAGACACGTACACACACATACACAGAGAGACACATACACAGAGAGACACACACACAGAGACACATACACACAGAGACACATACACACAGAGACACACACATACACAGAGACACATACACAGAGACACATACTCAGAGACACATACACACAGACACACACATACACATAGAGACACACACACAGAGACACACACATACACAGAGACACATACACACAGAGACACACACATACACAGAGACACATACACACAGAGACACACACATACACACAGAGACACACACATACACAGAGACACACATACACACAGAGACACATACACACAGAGACACACACATACACAGAGACACATACACAGAGACACACACATACACAGAGACACATACACAGAGACACATACACACAGAGACACACACACAGAGACACATACACAGAGAGACACACACAGAGACACACACATACACAGAGACACATACTCAGAGACACACACACAGACACACACAGAGACACGCACATACACAGAGACACATACACACAGAGACACATACACACACAGAGACACACACATACACAGAGACACATACACACAGAGACACACACATACACAGAGACACATACTCAGAGACACATACACACAGAGTCACGCACATACACAGAGACACACACACAGAGACACACACATACACAGAGACACTTACACACAGAGACACACATATACACACAGAGACACACACATACACAGAGACACATACACAGAGACATGCACATACACAGAGACACATACACAGAGACACACACATACACACAGAGACACACACATACACAGAGACACATACTCAGAGACACATACACACACAGACACACACAGACACATACACACAGAGACACACACACAGAGACACATACACACACAGAGACACATACACACACAGAGACACGCACATACACAGAGACACATACACAGAGACGCACATAAATAGAGACACATACACACAGAGACACATACACAGAGACACGTACACACACATACACAGAGACACACACATACATAGAGACACGCACATACACAGAGACACACACACGCACATACACAGAGACACACACACACACACACAGACACACACACACACTCACACACACACACAGAGACACACACACGCACACACAGAGACACACACACACAGAGACCCACACACACGCACATACACAGAGACACACACATACACAGAAACACATACACAGAGACACGCACATACACAGAGACACATACACAGAGACACACACATACACAGAGACACGCACATACACAGAGACACATACACAGAGACACACACATACACAGAGACACACACATACACAGAGACACACACATACACAGAGACACATACACACAGAGACACGTACACACAGAGACACGTACACACAGAGACACATACATACACAGAGACACATACACACAGAAACACATACACAGAGACACGTACACACAGAGACACATACACAGAGACACGTACACACAGAGACACATACACAGAGACACATACACACAGAGACACACACATACACAGAGACACGCACATACACAGAGACACACACATACATAGAGACACGCACATACACAGAGACACACACATGCACACACAGAGACACACACACGCACACAGAGACACACACACACACAGACACACACACGCACACACAGAGACATGCACACACACAGAGACACACACACGCACACACAGAGACACACATACACAGGGACACGTACACACAGAGACACGCACATACACAGAGACACATACACACAGAGACACACACATACACAGAGACACACACACTCAGAGACACATGCACACAGACACATACACAGAGACACATACACTCAGAGACACATACACAGAGACACATACACACAGAGACACATACACAGAGACACATACACACAGAGACACGCACATACACAGAGACACATACACACAGAGACACACACATACACAGAGACACATACACTCAGAGACACATGCACACAGACACATACACAGAGACACATACACTCAGAGACACATACACAGAGACACATACACACAGAGACACACACATACACAGAGACACATACACACAGAGACACATACACACACAGAGACACACACATACACAGAGACACACACATACACAGAGACACATACACACAGAGACACACACATACACAGAGACACACACATACACAGAGACACATACACACAGAGACACACACATACACAGAGACACATACACACACAGAGACACATACACACACAGAGACACATACACACACAGAGACACACACATACACAGAGACACATACACACAGAGACACATACACACAGAGACACACACATACACAGAGACACACACATACACAGAGACACATACACACAGAGACACGCACATACACAGAGACACACACATGCACACACAGAGACACACACACGCACACAGAGACACACACACACACAGACACACACACGCACACACAGAGACATGCACACACCAACACACACGCACACACAGAGACACACATACACAGGGACACGTACACACAGAGACACGCACATACACAGAGACACATACACACAGAGACACGCACATACACAGAGACACATACACACAGAGACACACACATACACAGAGACACATACACTCAGAGACACATGCACACAGACACATACACAGAGACACATACACTCAGAGACACATACACAGAGACACATACACACAGAGACACACACATACACAGAGACACATACACACAGAGACACATACACACACAGAGACACACACATACACAGAGACACATACACACAGAGACACACACATACACAGAGACACACACATACACAGAGACACATACACACAGAGACACACACATACACAGAGACACATACACACAGAGACACATACACACACAGAGACACGCACATACACAGAGACACATACACACAGAGACACATACACACACAGAGACACACACATACACAGAGACACATACACACAGACACACACATACACAGATACACGTACACACAGAGACACACACACACAGAGACACGTACACACAGAGACACACACATACACAGAGACACGTACACACAGAGACACATACACAGAGACACGTACACACAGAGACACGTACACACAGAGACACACACATACACAGAGACACGTACACACAGAGACACATACATACACAGAGACACATACACAGAGACACACACATACATAGAGACACGCACATACACAGACACACACATACATAAAGACACATACACAGAGACATGCACATACATAGAGACACATACACAGAGACACACACATACATAGAGATACGCACATACACAGAGCCACACACATGCACACACAGAGACACACACACACACAGAGACGCACATACAAAGACACACACACACACAGAGACACACATACACTTTTTGTTTGCCTCTACTGGTGGTTGGCTCTCACTGCGGTATTGTATCACTTCCTGTTCCGGAGCACAGCGGTGTTTTTCTGTATCTGTTAGCTGTTTAATCTGCGCAGTTAGATTGATCTAGTTATCTAGATTACGATTTGTTTCCCAGTGTAATCTTTACGTGCCTTAACTAAAGCACTCCTTCTGCTGAATCACCTCTAAATTATTTACACATTATTCACTTTGCGTGTTTTTAGGAATCCGCTAGCTTAGCATAGCTACTAGCTCTTAGCCGATTTAGCATGGCGGCTTCTCCTGTCTCTCCCGCACTTTTCTGCTCTGGGTGTGAAATGTTTAGTTATTCCTCGGCATCCTTTAGCAGTAATGGTACTTGTAATAAGTGTAGCTTATTCGTAGCTTTGGAGGCCAGGCTGGGCGAATTGGAGACTCGGCTCCGCACCGTGGAAAATTCTACAGCTAGCCAGGCCCCTGTAGTCGGTGCGGACCAAGGTAGCTTAGCCGCCGTTAGTTACCCCCTGGCAGATCCCGAGCAGCCGGGAAAGCAGGCTGACTGGGTGACTGTGAGGAGGAAGCATAGCCCTAAACAGAAGCCCCGTGTACACCGCCAACCCGTTCACATCTCTAACCGTTTTTCCCCACTCGACGACACACCCGCCGAGGATCAAACTCTGGTTATTGGCGACTCTGTTTTGCGAAATGTGAAGTTAGCGACACCAGCAACCATAGTCAATTGTCTTCCGGGGGCCAGAGCAGGCGACATTGAAGGAAATTTGAAACTGCTGGCAAAGGCTAAGCGTAAATTTGGTAAGATTGTAATTCACGTCGGCAGTAATGACACCCGGTTACGCCAATCGGAGGTCACTAAAATTAACATTAAATCGGTGTGTAACTTTGCAAAAACAATGTCGGACTCTGTAGTTTTCTCTGGGCCCCTCCCCAATCGGACCGGGAGTGACATGTTTAGCCGCATGTTCTCCTTGAATTGCTGACTGTCTGAGTGGTGTCCAAAAAATGAGGTGGGCTTCATAGATAATTGGCAAAGCTTCTGGGGAAAACCTGGTCTTGTTAGGAGAGACGGCATCCATCCCACTTTGGATGGAGCAGCTCTCATTTCTAGAAATCTGGCCAATTTTCTTAAATCCTCCAAACCGTGACTATCCAGGGTTGGGACCAGGAAGCAGAGTTGTAGTCTTACACACCTCTCTGCAGCTTCTTTCCCCCTGCCATCCCCTCATTACCCCATCCCCGTAGAGACGGTGCCTGCTCCCAGACCACCAATAACCAGCAAAAATCTATTTAAGCATAAAAATTCAAAAAGAAAAAATAATATAGCACCTTCAACTACACCACAGACTAAAACAGTTAAATGTGGTCTATTAAACATTAGGTCTCTCTCTTCTAAGTCCCTGTTGGTAAATGATATAATAATTGATCAACATATTGATTTATTCTGCCTTACAGAAACCTGGTTACAGCAGGATGAATATGTTAGTTTAAATGAGTCAACACCCCTGAGTCACACTAACTGTCAGAATGCTCGTAGCACGGGCCGGGGCGGAGGATTAGCAGCAATCTTCCATTCAAGCTTATTAATTAATCAAAAACCCAGACAGAGCTTTAATTCATTTGAAAGCTTGTCTCTTAGTCTTGTCCATCCAAATTGGAAGTCCCAAAAACCAGTTTTATTTGTTATTATCTATCGTCCACCTGGTCGTTACTGTGAGTTTCTCTGTGAATTTTCAGACCTTTTGCCTGACTTAGTGCTTAGCTCAGATAAGATAATTATAGTGGGCGATTTTAACATCCACACAGATGCTGAGAATGACAGCCTTAACACTGCATTTAATCTATTATTAGACTCTATTGGCTTTGCTCAAAAAGTAAATGAGTCCACCCACCACTTTAATCATATCTTAGATCTTGTTCTGACTTATGGTATGGAAATAGAAGACTTAACAGTATTCCCTGAAAACTCCCTTCTGTCTGATCATTTCTTAATAACATTTACATTTACTCTGATGGACTACCCAGCAGTGGGGAATAAGTTTCATTACACTAGAAGTCTTTCAGAAAGCACTGTAACTAGGTTTAAGGATATGATTCCTTCTTTATGTTCTCTAATGCCATATACCAACACAGTGCAGAGTAGCTACCTAAACTCTGTAAGTGAGATAGAGTATCTCGTCAATAGTTTTACATCCTCATTGAAGACAACTTTGGATGCTGTAGCTCCTCTAAAAAAGAGAGCTTTAAATCAGAAGTGCCTGACTCCGTGGTATAACTCACAAACTCGTAGCTTAAAGCAGATAACCCGTAAGTTGGAGAGGAAATGGCGTCTCACTAATTTAGAAGATCTTCACTTAGCCTGGAAAAAGAGTCTGTTGCTCTATAAAAAAGCCCTCCGTAAAGCTAGGACATCTTACTACTCATCACTAATTGAAGAAAATAAGAACAACCCCAGGTTTCTTTTCAGCACTGTAGCCAGGCTGACAAAGAGTCAGAGCTCTATTGAGCTGAGTATTCCATTAACTTTAACTAGTAATGACTTCATGACTTTCTTTGCTAACAAAATTTTAACTATTAGAGAAAAAATTACTCATAACCATCCCAAAGACGTATCGTTATCTTTGGCTGCTTTCAGTGATGCCGGTATTTGGTTAGACTCTTTCTCTCCGATTGTTCTGTCTGAGTTATTTTCATTAGTTACTTCATCCAAACCATCAACATGTTTATTAGACCCCATTCTTACCAGGCTGCTCAAGGAAGCCCTACCTTTATTTAATGCTTCGATCTTAAATATGATCAATCTATCTTTGTTAGTTGGCTATGTACCACAGGCTTTTAAGGTGGCAGTAATTAAACCATTACTTAAAAAGCCATCACTTGACCCAGCTACCTTAGCTAATTATAGGCCAATCTCCAACCTTCCTTTTCTCTCAAAAATTCTTGAAAGGGTAGTTGTAAAACAGCTAACTGATCATCTGCAGAGGAATGGTCTATTTGAAGAGTTTCAGTCAGGTTTTAGAATTCATCATAGTACAGAAACAGCATTAGTGAAGGTTACAAATGATCTTCTTATGGCCTCGGACAGTGGACTCATCTCTGTGCTTGTTCTTTTAGACCTCAGTGCTGCTTTTGATACTGTTGACCATAAAATTTTATTACAGAGATTAGAGCATGCCATAGGTATTAAAGGCACTGCGCTGCGGTGGTTTGAATCATATTTGTCTAATAGATTACAATTTGTTCATGTAAATGGGGAATCTTCTTCACAGACTAAAGTTAATTATGGAGTTCCACAAGGTTCTGTGCTAGGACCAATTTTATTCACTTTATATATGCTTCCCTTAGGCAGTATTATTAGACGGTATTGCTTAAATTTTCATTGTTACGCAGATGATACCCAGCTTTATCTATCCATGAAGCCAGAGGACACACACCAATTAGTTAAACTGCAGGATTGTCTTACAGACATAAAGACATGGATGACCTCTAATTTCCTGCTTTTAAACTCAGATAAAACTGAAGTCATTGTACTTGGCCCCACAAATCTTAGAAACATGGTGTCTAACCAGATCCTTACTCTGGATGGCATTACCCTGACCTCTAGTAATACTGTGAGAAATCTTGGAGTCATTTTTGATCAGGATATGTCATTCAAAGCGCATATTAAACAAATATGTAGGACTGCTTTTTTGCATTTACGCAATATCTCTAAAATCAGAAAGGTCTTGTCTCAGAGTGATGCTGAAAAACTAATTCATGCATTTATTTCCTCTAGGCTGGACTATTGTAATTCATTATTATCAGGTTGTCCTAAAAGTTCCCTAAAAAGCCTTCAGTTAATTCAAAATGCTGCAGCTAGAGTACTGACGGGGACTAGAAGGAGAGAGCATATCTCACCCATATTGGCCTCTCTTCATTGGCTTCCTGTTAATTCTAGAATAGAATTTAAAATTCTTCTTCTTACTTATAAGGTTTTGAATAATCAGGTCCCATCTTATCTTAGGGACCTCATAGTACCATATCACCCCAATAGAGCGCTTCGCTCTCAGACTGCGGGCTTACTTGTAGTTCCTAGGGTTTGTAAGAGTAGAATGGGAGGCAGAGTCTTCAGCTTTCAGGCTCCTCTCCTGTGGAACCAGCTCCCAATTCAGATCAGGGAGACAGACACCCTCTCTACTTTTAAGATTAGGCTTAAAACTTTCCTTTTTGCTAAAGCTTATAGTTAGGGCTGGATCAGGTGATCCTGAACCATCCCTTAGTTATGCTGCTATAGACGTAGACTGCTGGGGGGTTCCCATGATGCACTGTTTCTTTCTCTTTTTGCTCTGTATGCACCACTCTGCATTTAATCATTAGTGATCGATCTCTGCTCCCCTCCACAGCATGTCTTTTTCCTGGTTCTCTCCCTCAGCCCCAACCAGTCCCAGCAGAAGACTGCCCCTCCCTGAGCCTGGTTCTGCTGGAGGTTTCTTCCTGTTAAAAGGGAGTTTTTCCTTCCCACTGTAGCCAAGTGCTTGCTCACAGGGGGTCGTTTTTGACCGTTGGGGTTTTACATAATTATTGTATGGCCTTGCCTTACAATATAAAGCGCCTTGGGGCAACTGTTTGTTGTGATTTGGCGCTATATAAAAAAAAAATTGATTGATTGAAATTGATTGATTGATTGATTGATTGATACAGCGACACACACACGCACACACAGAGTCACCCACACACATAGACACACACACACACACACACACACACACACACACACACACACACACACACACACACACACACACACACACACACACACACACACACACACACACACACACACACAGAGACACACACATACACAGACACACATACACAGAGACACATACACAGAGACACACACAGAGACACACAGAGACAGAGTTGGCAGCCTGTTGTCCAGTCTTCTGTCCATTCTGTTGTCCAATCTGCTGTCCAGTCTTTTGATAGCCTGTTGGCAGTCTGTTGACAGTCTGTTGTCCAGTCTGTTCACAGCCTGTTGTCCAGTCTTTCGATGGTCTGTTATCCAGTCTGTTGTCCAGTCTGTTCAGCCTTTTATCTAGCCTGTTGTCCAGTCTGCTGTCCAGTCTTTTGTCCAGTCTTTTGATAGCCTGTTGTCCACTCTATTGTCCTATCTTTTGATAGCCTCTTGGTAGTCTGTTGTCCAGTCTTTTGATAGTCTGTTGTCCAGTCTGCTGTCCAGTCTGTTGTCCTCTTGTTTGATAGCCTGTTGTCCAGTCTGTTTTCCAATCTGTTGTCCTGTCTTTTGATAGTCTGTTGTCCTGTTTTTTGATAGCCTGTTGTCCAGTCTATTTTTCAGTCTGTTGTCCAGTCTATTGATAGCCTGTTGTCCAGTCTGTTATCCAGTCTACTGTCCACTCTGTTGACTCTGACTGTCTGACACCCTGAGAAGGTGGTAGCAGATGCTGACGTCCCCAGGCAGGTGTGACTTCTTGTGGTGTTCTCTCATGTATCTCTGTGGACACATTGTGGATCGACTGACTGGGAGACACTTGGACACCGTCTGCTTTGACAGCACCTCACTGACTCACTGGGTTTGAGTTTGTTGAATCTGCTGGTACACACATTATCAGCTTCATCCTCAGAAAGTAGAGCTGGCTCTGGACCTCCTTTAAGACAGACTCAGAGTTCTTAGTCCAGCCCACGTTATTGACTACGTGCACTCCCAGGTGCCTGTAGTCCTGAATGATGTCCAGCTGTTCCTCTCGATGAGAACAGGGTGACTGGTGTCTTGGTGCAGGAACATTATGAACACTTTTTAAAATAATGAACAAACTGTGCTGTCATCATCTTAGTCTTGGTCTTGATTGTGAACATTGTTTTGTCCATCATGTCCTTTAACCATGCAGAGGTTGACCAGTTTGTCACTGTTGAAGTGCCTTTGTGTTTTTGCATTTGAAAAGGTGCAGATTTCCTCAATTCGGATGACAGACTGTTTCAAAGTTTAGCATACATAAACAATCAAATGTATATGTGTGGTTGTTTTAATTCCGATGTGTGTTATTATTATGTTCAACTAGTAATAATTGTGAATTAATTGCTGCAAATTTGTCTGAGGTAATTGGGTGTGAAATGAATGACCTTTTTTGGGATCAGTTAAGTTGTCTGAATCTGAATCTGAATCGTGTTTCCAGTATTTTCTCTGCAGTCTTTCAGCAACCAGGAAAAACTACACAGACTGTTTATTTATGTATTTGTACACAGACTATTTATTTATTTGTACACAGACTATGTATTTGTACACAGACTATTTATTTATTTGTGCACAGACTGTTTATTTATGTATTTGTACACAGACTATTTATTTATTTGTACACAGACTATGTATTTGTACACAGACTATTTATTTATTTGTGCACAGACTGTTTATTTATGTATTTGTACACAGACTATTTATTTATTTGTACACAGGCTGTTTATGTATTTGTACACAAACTATTTATTTATTTGTGCACAGACTGTTTATATATTTGTACACAAACTATTTATTTATTTCAGCAAACTATTTATTTATACACAGACTGTTTATTTATTTGTGCAAACTGTTTATTTATTTATTTGTGCACAAACTGTTTATATATTTGTACACAAACTATTTATTTATTTCAGCAAACTATTTATTTGTGCACAAACTGTTTATTTATTTATTTGTGCACAAACTGTTTATATATTTGTACACAAACTATTTATTTATTTCAGCAAACTATTTATTTGTGCACAGACTGTTTATTTATTTGTGCACAGACTGTTTATTTATTTATTTGTGCACACTATTATTTTTTTATTTGTGCATGGAATGTTGCTGAGGAAGAATTTAATTATGGGAAAAATCTTAAAATCATTCCTCCTATTTCTTAAGATAAGATTGTCATCTTATGACATCATCAAGCTTATTTCCACCTGCTGTTGGTCTTCACACTGAGAATTCCACACTAAAGTGTCGACTGGTGGGTGGAGTTACCATGACTGACCTACTGATGGAGTGTGGTTGTATACGTCTCTTTGTGACGCCATGAGGTTATGAAATTAAACCTTTGCTCTGTTCTTGCTCTGCCCCCGTAGTCCCACCCCCACCATCAAGTGGTTTAAGATGGGTGGGGACCTGCCAGCACAGAAGGTTCAGTTTGAGAACTTCAACAAAACCCTGAAGATCATCAATGTATCTGAGGAAGACGCTGGAGAGTATATGTGCATGGCCAACAACCAATTAGGGAGCATACGGCACTCCATCTATGTGCAGGTCAAAGGTCAGAGGGCACCACTACACTGGACTAACAGGGCATTATTCCACAGGGTGCCGTTCTCCTACAATTGGCCACCATCTGAAAAAGTGCAAAAACTGGATGAAACAGCTTAATCCAGTGTACTTCCTAACACACTGGTTTATAGAGTGCAGACCTGGCAACCGTCCTGAAAATGAAAGAAAGCAGCTCAAGCTGATTTACTTTGAACAAAAACGGCTTCAGATTTTTACAGTGGAGCACAATCGAACAAGGTTCAACACAGGAGTCACTACAGATACTCCGTTTAAAGAAGTCTGTACACGACTGAAGCCGCTAAGACTACGAATACCTAGGCGTTATCATGTGCCATCAGCAATTTCAAGAATAGGGGTGAAATCTTTGAAGAGTTAAAAAATTGGATCCTGATTTCAAATCTGGTGCCAAAGATGGGCATAACTACTATAGCAAGTTTGTTCAAGATGTGATACTTCAAACATACTACTTTGCTATTTGGGACCAGACGGGAAAGAACGGCGCTCTGTGGTATAGCCCCATAACCCCGCCTCCACACCCTGTTCCTACTGGGATTCTCTGTGCTCCACAGCGGCTCCTTATTGGCTGGACAAACCAACCAACTTGGTGCTGGCACCAGAAGAGAATGGGCGCCTGGTGTGCCGGGCCAATGGGAACCCCAAACCCAACATCCAGTGGCTCGTCAACGGACAGTCCATAGAGAGTGAAGTGTTTTCTTTCTTTCTTTCTTTCTTTCTTTCTTTCTTTCTTTCTTTCTTTCTTTCTTTCTTTCTTTCTTTCTTTCTTTCTTTCAGGCTGACAGTGATTGATGTTCTGTTTGATTCTTAACATTAGGGGTTCTTTCTTGATGCTTGTGCAGCAGGTTGATTCTGTTCCACAGCAGTGATAGTTAGTTAGTGACTGAATGAGCTAGTTAACTAGTTAGTTTATTGTTCCTGAATGCAAATTGTGTTAACACACTATGTGAAGTTGTGCATATTTATTAGGCAGCTTCTTTACTTCAGGCAAAACCAGATTTAACAGACTTTGATATGTCTTAACTGCTGTTTTATTTTGTTATTTTCTCATACAGATTTTTAAAAGTCTTTTCTTGATTTTGGCCACGCCTCCATCTTGTTCCTACCTCAGGTTCTCTGCCTAACCCCAGCCGAGAGGTCCAGGGGGACACCATCATTTTCCGCTCGGTGCAGATTGGAACCAGTGCCGTCTACCAGTGCAACGCCTCCAACCAACACGGCTACCTCCTGGCCAACGCCTTTGTCAGTGTTCTGGGTGAGGCACAGGTGTAAGGATCAGGCAGAGAGCTTAGACTGGAACCTTTCAGGCACTAATCCTCCCAACCTCTCATTTGTCAACTTCACAAGCTGTAAGCCACAAATCCTCAGAAGGTCTATACAAGAAACTACACCTTCAAACATCAGCTTGTCATCAAGTGGACTTTGGTATCAGGATACCAAAGTCTGTACTCTCACTCGGTCCAGCTGCCTTGGACTGTGTCTGAGCTTAACTGCCCCCTACCCGCCCCACTCCCCCACTGGTCTGCACTCACATTGCAATCTGCATTCAGGTCCAAGTGTCAGGAACTGAGGTGGCAAGGCATGGCGGGCGGATGAAAACAGGCTCAGTTCGATACACAGGGAGTCAATCAGTACAGGTGGAGGTACAGATGGTCGTGAGGCTGTGACGTGGTCTAACAACGGGCAAGAGTCGAACACAGAAAAAAACGCAGACCAAAAATGAGATGAGGAAGGCTTAGAACAAGGGCAAGAGCACAAGGAGCAAGCAGTGAACAGAGAAAAACACGGGGCATAAATACTGAGGGAAACCAGTGGAACAGGTGCAGAGAAGAAGGCGTGGCTGGACAAGACAAAGGTGAGACAGGAGTGGACATGGCTGACACAGGCTGCAGAAACAGAAACGTGACAGGACAGTGAAGATAAATCCCAAATGCCTAAGAAATAAAGATACAGAAAATCCAAATGCTAAAGGAACACAGACACAAATGTAAGCAACAGAAAAATAAAAGGCTGAATATAAGCTAGAACAGAACTTGACAGGTGGCTGAAGTGTAACAGAAAAACTACTAGTGGCCCTCGTTCCCACCCCACCCCGCACTCGCACACTGATGGGATGTTTGTGCCCCCTCACTGTGACTGCACAGGCCGATGCCAGAGTCACAGTCTGCTGCACAAGTCACAGTTGAAGGTTGACCAAATTGGGTGTATCAGGCCTTCCTTTTTGCTGGATCCTTTTCTGCCTCAAAGCTTCTTGCCCCTTGATCTCTGCCCTTTCGATACCCTCCTTGATAGCCTTCCTCCAGATGCCACGGTCTTTGGTGAGTTCCTCCTGAGTATCTGTGTCAATGCCAGTCTCTTTGAGGTCCCACTTGCAGGCACCCTTGAAATGCAGATTTGGACAATCAAATCTGTGTCTTGTTCTACTAGCTTGCTGCCCATATTCTGTCTCTTTTGGGATGCAGCTGACTGAGCCAGTGCAGACACTGAGTCTGGAGCAGGTAGATACTTGGCATCCCTGCAGAATTGAGGACCTCTGAGTTCAGCACTTTGTCCTGCCATGAGATACTTGGGATGAGGCAGTGATGGTGGAAGCTAGAGCAGGTTGTCCCCTGCTGCTGTATAAGGATGCAGGTTCTGAACACACAGAGCTTAGCGTTTATTGTCAGCATGACATTTGTCCACATGCTCTTGCTGAGTTCGGACATAACAACTTCAGCTTCGACTTTCCTGGTGCTGATTTCCATTACCAGAAACAGGTTACTTCTTACTGTGGAGCCCAGGTGGCTGACACTGCCCACGACTTCTACCTCGGTCCCACTGATGGTCACATTGCTTGCACTTCAGAAGGATCACATGTCTTGGAAGGATATACACTTTATCTGACACTGTCCTGGTGTTAAACCAAAGACAGCACAGACTGGGTCAAACTGGATTCCAATCATCTTACTGAAAGCTTTGAAAATACCAATTGGAGAGATTCAGGTGCAGCTAGAATATTGGATTGAGCCTGCTGGTGGACCTCTACATCAGGGCGTGATGGGTCAGTGTTCAGATAGACCTTTGCCAATCTAGCATGACTCAGATGAACTCTATGTATCACCTTCAGCTGTATTAAGCCGTGCCTCACGTGACAGGCGGGATGCACGGGGATGGTAGGACACAAATGCACAGTTCCGGCAGACAGCTCTGTTTTTTAGGAATCTTTACTGAAGGAAAATGCAGTGGTCAATACACGAGCAGGCAGTCCAACAAAAGCAGAAGTACAGAAATCATCAGGCAAAATGGCGTGGTCAAAACAACAGGCAGGAGGTCAGGTACACACTATGAGGCAAGCAGGAACAAGAACACAGGTACAGAGCTGGAATGCAGGCACAAGGCATGACAAACTGGCGGAGAACAATACTACCCATTGAGCTTATAAAACCCCAGGTGGCAATCAGCAAATCAGGAACAGGTGCACATGGAAAGCACCAGAAGCAGAGCGTGGCCAGAGAGAGAAAGAGAAACACCCATTACCAAGAACCAGTAAGAGAAACAGAGACAGACAGACCCAAGCAGAAAAATACCAACAAGAGAATAAACAAACCAAAACCCAGATAGCGCAAAAGATCAAAACTCAAGCCCAGACAGTAACCCCCCTCCATGGCTGACCCCGGACGGCCTAGCCGAACCAGGATGAGAGGAGTGAAACTCACGAATCAGAGCGGGGCCCAGAACAAAGCGGGAGGGAATCCATGACCTTTCCTCAGGGCCATAACCCTCCCAATCCACCAAATACTGAATCCCACGGCCACAGCGGCGAGAGGCCAGGAGCCACCGCACCATAAACGCCGGGCCACCATCCATGAACCGGGCGGGCGGAGAGGGAATGGCAGGAGGGCACAAAGGACTGGACCTAGCAGGTTTAATCTGACTAGTATGAAAGGACGGATGAATGCGGAGCGACCTGGGGAGACGAAGACGAACAGAAATGGGGTTAATAATTTTGGACACAAGAAATGGACCGACGAACCTTGGAGCCAGTTTACGAGACAGTCCTCTCAATTTCAGATGGCGGGTAGAAAGCCACACGTTTTGGCCGGGAACATAGGCAGGAGCAGGGGACCTCCTACGGCCAGCGGCAGACTTATAGGCAGCGGAGGATGAGACGAAGTGCAGAAGGAACCGAAGAGTCGAGATCTAGAGGAGGAAACAGAGAGGGTTGATGACCAAAAACGACATGAAAAGCTGAGTAACCAGTACATGCTGAAGGCAAATGATTATGGGCTAGTTCAACCCAGGGCACTTGGACGGACCAGGTGGCAGGCTGCTGGGAGGCTAAAATTTAGAGTCCCTTTTCCAAATCTTGGTTGACCCGCTCGGTTTGACCATTGGCTTGTGGAGGGTAACCCAAGGTTAGACTAGCTGAAACCCCAAGGAGACAGCAGAATTCCCTCCAGAAGTGTGATACAAATTGAGGACCCCGATCTGACACAATATCCTGGGGAAAACCATGGATCCTAAAGATGCTCGTAAGCATCACCTCTGCGGTTTCCTTGGCTGAAGGTAACTTGGGCAGGGGAACGAAATGAGCCATTTTGGATAATCTATCAACAACGGACAAAATCAAAGTGTTTCCTCTAGAGGGCAGAAGACCAGTTACAAAATCCATTGTAATGTGTGACCATGGATGGGTAGGAACAGGCAACGGCATTAACAGTCCTGCAGGAGGGCGATTGGGCATCTTATGCATAGCACAGGTTTGACAAGCATTAACATATTCAGTTACATCTTTCACCATTCCCGCCACCAAAATCTCTGTTGAAGTACCGACTGAGTGTTTTTTATACCCGGATGGCAAGCAAAGCGGCTGTCATGTCCCCACTTGATTACCTCCCCCTGAGTGTGGCAGGAACAAAAAGCCTATCAGCGGGACAGGCGGAAGGCACCGGAACCCCATCAGCTGCCAACCGGACTCTCGATTCAATTTCCCATGTGAGAGCGGAAACAAAACAGGATGCAGGCAGGATGGGTTCAGGATCTGCTGGGGCGTTGACGGGTTCCCCCTGATGAGACAAGGCATCGGTTTTCCCGTTTTTAGTCCCTGGCTGGTATGACAAAATGAAATTGAATCTGCTAAAGAATATTGCCCACCTAGCTTGACAAGCGTTAAGGCATTTGGCCGATCGCAAATACTCCAGATTTTTGTGATCGGTATAAACCAGAAAAGGTGTTTGTGCCCCCTCCAGCCAGTGGCGCCACTCCTCCAAGGCCACTTTTACCGCCAACAGCTCACGGTCCCCGATGCTGTAATTTCGCTCAGCAGGTGTCAACATCTTGGACAAATAGGCACACGGATGCAGCCTATTGTCTTCAGCACATCGTTGAGACAGTACCGCACCCCACACCAAAGTCGGAAGCGTCTACTTCTACCACGAACTGTCGGGCGGGGTCAGGGAGAAGCAGCACGGGGGCCTCAGTAAAGCGATTCTTTAAGACCCTGAAAGCATTCCCGCACTCTGGCATCCAGGAAAATGACCGGAGGGATGATGTGGCGTCATGAAGTGGTGCAGCAATGGAACTGAAATTACGAATGAACATGCGGTAGAAATTAGCGAAGCCCAGGAATTTCTGGACCGCCTTACGAGAAGATGGAACAGGCCAGTCTCGTACCGCAGCCACCTTGGCAGGATCCATTTTAATTTCACCTTCTGAAATCACAAACCCCAAGAAAGAAACAGAAGATTGGTGAAATTCACATTTTTCAGCTTTGACACACAGGCTGTGGCTTAACAGGGTCTGAAGTACGGTGCAAACGTGTTCAATATGCAAATCTAGATCAGGTGAGAAAATCAAAATATCGTCCAGATAGACAAATACAAACTTATTCAAATAGTTCCGCAACACATCATTTACCAGGTTTTGAAACACAGCTGGGGCATTTGTGAGACCAAACGGCATCACTAAATATTCATAGTGCCCCGAGGGTGTATTGAACGCCGTTTTCCACTCGTCTCCTTCTCTGATCCAAACAAGATGATAAGCATGACAGAGATCTAATTTTGTAAACACCGTAGCTCCTTCCAACAACTCAAAAGCCGATGAGATGAGCGGCAGCGGATAACGGTTCTTAATGGTAACTTCGTTAAGCCCCTGGCTTGTAATTCATTATTATCAGGTTGTCCTAAAAGTTCCCTAAAAAGCCTTCAGTTAATTCAAAATGCTGCAGCTAGAGTACTGACGGGGACTAGAAGGAGAGAGCATATCTCACCCATATTGGCCTCTCTTCATTGGCTTCCTGTTAATTCTAGAATAGAATTTAAAATTCTTCTTCTTACTTATAAGGTTTTGAATAATCAGGTCCCATCTTATCTTAGGGACCTCGTAGTACCATATCACCCCAATAGAGCGCTTCGCTCTCAGACTGCAGGCTTACTTGTAGTTCCTAGGGTTTGTAAGAGTAGAATGGGAGGCAGAGCCTTCAGCTTTCAGGCTCCTCTCCTGTGGAACCAGCTCCCAATTCAGATCAGGGAGACAGACACCCTCTCTACTTTTAAGATTAGGCTTAAAACTTTCCTTTTTGCTAAAGCTTATAGTTAGGGCTGGATCAGGTGACCCTGAACCATCCCTTAGTTATGCTGCTATAGACGTAGACTGCTGGGGGTTCCCATGATGCACTGTTTCTTTCTCTTTTTGCTCTGTATGCACCACTCTGCATTTAATCATTAGTGATCGATCTCTGCTCCCCTCCACAGCATGTCTTTTTCCTGGTTCTCTCCCTCAGCCCCAACCAGTCCCAGCAGAAGACTGCCCCTCCCTGAGCCTGGTTCTGCTGGAGGTTTCTTCCTGTTAAAAGGGAGTTTTTCCTTCCCACTGTAGCCAAGTGCTTGCTCACAGGGGGTCGTTTTGACCGTTGGGGTTTTACATAATTATTGTATGGCCTTGCCTTACAATATAAAGCGCCTTGGGGCAACTGTTTGTTGTGATTTGGCGCTATATAAAAAAAATTGATTGATTGATGTTTAATCTGCGTGGAATTTAATAAACACAACGCAAACCGAATTTCAGACATATTATATATATTAGTCTGGAACAAAGAGGACAAACAGTGTTGTAAAGAACAATAATCAAGACGTTAAAGAGCAAACTTCGCTTTCCCCCAGAACGACATGATCAGGAAGCGATTGTAGCTCACAGCAGCTCCCACTGAAAATAACGGAGAGACAGACTGTGATTCTCACATGTTTACATAAAATAAACACAATAACAACGTCTATAAACCCAGAGAATATATTCACAAGAGTTTTAGGCACAATATAAAAATAGTTTTATGTTGCGATGTTAATGGTGTTATCCGTGTGCAGCGGTTTAAGTGCAGCGTGATCAGAGCGTCTCAGTGCAGTTCTCAGTGTTACTGAGATCTCGCAGAGCGGCGACCTCTCAGAGGTTTTGCAGGCTTTGAAACGTTAATAGGGCGAATAGAATCCAATGGACATTGACCTTGTTTGACCTTTACTTTGGAGACCAAACATTCAGCACTGTCACAACTATTCCATTTATTAATCCTATTAACCAATAATTTACATCACTTTTTTTTTTTTACCAAAATTGGAGCCACTTTAACTTTTGACCCCTGTACAAACTGAAATTGACCTTTGTCACCATCCTTGCTGTTTTTACCTCATAACTCCATAACATTCAGTCATAGATAGTCCAAACTATACGTCTTTGGAATCCTTATGATCAGATAAGTAACATGATGTAGTTTTCAATTTGATTGGAGCATTTTCAAATTTTGACCCCTGTGTAATTCTTCAACTGACCCCTATCTGGCTACCTATTGAAAATTTAAGTAGTTAGTTGATTTATTTAAAGTGTAATGTCTAAGCTGTATTTGTGCTAAATTTGATGCTTGTATCACCATATGAAGGATTGTTTCAGTTATCTGCTGCACTAATAAGCCAACAGAGCACAAACCAGCTGCTGTCTGTTAGCTTTATTCATCTAAACTCACCAGAGAAACGTGTGTATATGTATGTGTGTGTGTGTGTGTGTGTGTGTGTGTATATATATATATATATATACACACACACACACACACACACACACATCTGGGCTGGAAGTCGGGCCAGATGTGACACTTACCTTCTTCACTAAAACTGGAGTTTGGTGTGTGTGGGCACGGCACGCTGCATGTCACGTCAGCTGCTTCTCACCACAGACCTCAGTGGGCTCCTGCTGTGCACATGTTCCACACTGAATTAGCCTGATGTCTCCAAGCTCATGATTGGCTGAAGACACCTAATTTAAATAGGTGTGGTGGGAGGACTGGAAAACCTGAACTGCTCTGAGTCTCTGAGGGCCAGGAGACAGACGTGCAGCCTTTAACACTGTAGATCTCAGCATTGTCACTGTGGAAGGGTGAGTCTGTCAGAGTGACTGCCACAGACACCAGGTAAAGAGACATGACAAGTAATAAAGACAAAGGTGGAAAAGGTTTGACGTGTTAAAATGGCAGCCTGTCTCCATGACGATATGCATGTTGTGATGTGCTGTCCCACTCCATGCAGACATGGCTCCCAGGATGCTCGGACTCAAGAACCAGCTAATAAAAGTCATCAAGAACAACCGGACCTTCCTGGATTGCCCTTTCTTTGGTTCCCCTCTGCCAGAACTACGGTGGTGAGTGTCTGAATGGTTACGTGTCCTCTGGCACGGCGTGCACACAGACTGCTTTAAAAGCTCCACCTCATCATTTGTGCTGAGAAACATAAAAACAGGAAACAACAACAACAAAATTGCAGTTTGAGTCCAAAAATCAAATCATGAAGAAAATCTCCAAAGTCTTCACACAGTCACCAGACAGACGAGCCGACGTGAAGTTACCAACTCAGGACCTCAATGACAAATGACATGAATGAAGATTTTTCTCTTTCTTGGTCTTTGTAAATTTCTTTTTGTCTTTTTTCAGTATGTTTGAAGTTGTAGTTTTATCCATTAGGGCCCTGTCCCACTGGCGTTTAGGAGGATTTGTTATGGATTGCGCACAAAATTAAATTGGCTCATATTTGCTTAACATCCACAATATGTGTGAAACATGCTTGTATGAGTCGGCCGACACCCGCACACGTCCACAATTATCCATAGAGGCACGTTTTTCCGTTACCAGGATTTTTGAGCTGCACAAAATTTGGCTGCAGATGACATCCGCCTTACATACTCCATACATACACAAACATACTCAATCTATGCGCTGTATGTTCGCCGTCATCTGCTGATATCCGCAACAGACAGGGATTTGCGGCTTGGCAGTGGACTGGGGCAGTGTGTAAAACGGATATTTTGTTGTGCCCATCATGTCCACATCATGAACTAAAATAAGTTGTAGGTGACCTGCATACAGACTGGCCACGAATAAAGCCTTTTTATTACGTCTGCTTGCATCTGATTTGCAGCAGATGCAAATCAGATGCGCTGTGTTCACAGCTGGACGCTGTTGTGTGTTCTACCGGCTGCCACGCGCTCTGCGCTGGATGCTGCCTATATAAAATAATTATATCGTGGCGGATTAATAATTTTATTCTGGAAGTTGGCTGTTGAAAACGGCTCTAATCACCTCCTGAATCACAGAGGAAGCTGCAGCTGGGCCGTCCGCGCACGTGTGCACGCGAAGCTGCAGAAAGCATTTTGAGCCGCCTAAAAAGGTAATTATTTGATTGTTTACATTGTCAAGGTTTGATAAAACAGTTGCGTGTTTTTTCCTTCTTGTTTGCAGCTGTTACAGTGTTTATTCCTGTTTATAACAGATTTAACTTCTTGTTATAATCGTTCAGACGAGCTGCGCCCTAATGCAATCTGCTGACGTCACCACTCACTTTGTTCACTGCTTGTTTACTCCACTTGAGCTGCATGTCATGTTTGAGATTCGATCGCGCCACATAGCACAACATTTGTGCGTGAAAGATTTTTTGAACATTTCAAAATTCTCTGTGCATAATAGCACGCACCGGCGCCCCTCTGGCATCCCTCTGGCATCCTGTCTGCACCTGTTAAGACGAGTTTACTCTCCAGCACGACACATCACGACACAGGTCGTGATGTGTCGTGAGGAAAAGGCAGGCTCGTGTCAGTGCACTTTAACAATCAACTTGTCCAAGTCCAGCAAATGCTCCAGAGGCTGTGGAGTTGGTGTGAATAGTGATGCTGACGGCCCAAGTGCGCTTCTTTTATGACCGCAATGCAGATGCCGTGCACGCGCAACACGTGCGCGATGCATTCATAATACACCCGTAATACTGCCGTGGTAATTGCAATGCATCGGATCCGTTTCCTCACTACATGCATTATACAACCGTGATTGTTCATCATATATTTGCTATATATTATTAATATATCCATAATTCATACTGGGACATTTGTCATTTTTGGCCATTTTTGTTGTGGATGACAACAAACGCCCACAATTTGTATACTCAATTCAATCCTGATGACGTGTGGACTCTAATGAAGGGTATGCATGCTGATGAAAGGTGTGCAAACTCATGATATCTGCACACTGATAATATCTACACTCTGATATCTGTGCATGCTGAAGAAAGGTGTGCACACTCATAGTATCTGTGCACGGTGATGATATGTTTGCACTCTGATGAAAGGTGTGTACACTGATGAAGGGTGTACATGCTGATATGTGTGCACTCTGATGAAATGTGTGCACTCTGATGATATGTGTGCACTGTGATGAAAGGTGTGCACACTGTTGAAATGTGTGCACGCTGATGAAAGGTGTGCACGCTGATGAAATGTGTGCATGCTGATGAAATGCGTGCACGCTGATGAAAGGTGGACACAGTGATGATATTTTTGAGCTCTGGTGAAAGGTGTGCATGCTGATGATCGGTGTGCACACTAATGATCGGTGTGCACACTGATATGTGCACTCTGATGTGTTTGCACTCTAAAGAAATGTGTGCATGCTGATGAAAGGTGTGTGCGATGATGAAAGGTGTGCACACTGATGAAAGGTGTACACCCTGATGATATGTGTGCACTCTGATGAAATGTGAGAGAGTAAACTGAGCGACCTTATGTCAAAAACTGATTTATGGCCCTGTCAGCCAATCAGAATCGACTACGTCACTAAGCCCCGCCCCCTAATCCCGCCCCTTATGACATCACAGCCAATCAGAATTGATTACGTCACTATGTCCCGCCCCTAAGCCCTGCCCCTAACCACGCCCCTAATCCCTCCCCTGGCCCCGCCTCCAAGCCCCGCCCCTGGCTCCTCCCCTAGCCCCACCCCCAATCTCCACCCCTAGCTCCTCCCCTAACCCTGCCCCCAAGCTCCACCCCTAACCCCGCCCCAAGCTCCGCCTCCAAGCCCTACCTCCCCTCCCACCCGGGTCTAATATTTTAATGTCATTTTATTTCGAGAGAGTAAACTGAGCGACCTTGTCAAAAACTGATTTATGGCCCTGTCAGCCAATCAGAATCGACTATGTCACTAAGCCCCACCCCCTTATGATGTCACAGCCAATCAGAATCGACTACGTCACTATGTCCCGCCCCTAAGCCCCACCCCCTAAGCCCGCCCCAAGTGCCGCCCCTAGCCCCGCCTCCAAGCCCCGCCCCTAGCACCTCCCCTAACCCCATTCTTAAATTAATGCGTCTCCTTTTCTGTTTTTTAATTCTTAAATTAAAGAAGGGTTAAAAATAACTGTCTCTCGGCTGTAACGGCTGTAAGTCTTTGCAGCAAGACGGTCAAATACCCACGCATAGAGCTCCTCACGGAAACATGACCCCACGGCTGTAATACCTGTTGCAGACACTAGCTGTGTGTGTGTGTGTGTGTGTGTGTGTGTGTGTGTGTGTGTGTGTGTGTGTGTGTGTGTGTGTGTGTGTGTGTGTGTGTGTGTGTGTGACCTGCGCAGTGGGGGTGTCACGCCGGATGGTCTTTTATAACATAGTAGAGAAGCTTGAATCTTTGGTTGAAGCTTGAATGTTTTATTACACCCGATTTCCTGATGACGGGGTCGTTCGCTGGGCTTGTTTGAAGACAGAAAAACAAAGCTTATTCTTAGTCACGATAGATGCAGTTTCTTTTAAGATATTACCCGGTCGATCAGGGACTGCGGGACACCCGCTGATCGGAGATGCCACCCGAGGTGATGAAGGCGGAAAAACAGTGTCTTCTTCGTCACTCCTGGCAGGGTGGCTGGGTGTCAGGCCAGATGGTATTTTTAGAGCAAAAGGTGCCAGTAAGTGTTTTTCACAAAAATCTCATTTGAAAAACAATTTACCCTTTTCAACAATATTATAGGAAAGAACACAGGCTGTATAAGGTTTAGAATATGTGGTTTATTACATTCATTAAAGTCACACACAGAGAAAAAAGCAATTGTTCATGTTTATTAAACACAGCATACGTGAAGGAAAACATTAAGAAAAAAGTATTTGGTCCACTTACATGAAGAAAAAAAGTATACGTTCATGTTTATTAAACACAGCATACGTGAAGGAAAACATTAAGAAAAAAGTATTTGGTCCACTTACATGAAGAAAAAAGTATACGTTCATGTTTATTAAACACAGCATACGTGAAGGAAAACATTAAGAAAAAAGTATTTGGTCCACTTACATGAAGAAAAAAAAGCAATTGTTCATGTTTATTAAACACAACATACATGAAGGAAAACATTAAGAAAAAAGTATTTGGTCCACTTACATGAAGAAAAAAAAGTATACATTCATGTTTATTAAACACAGCATACGTGAAGGAAAACATTAAGAAAAAAGTATTTGGTCCACTTACATGAAGAAAAAAAAGTATACGTTCATGTTTATTAAACACAACATACATGAAGGAAAACATTAAGAAAAAAGTATTTGGTCCACTTACATGAAGAAAAAAAGCAATTGTTCATGTTTATTAAACACAACATACATGAAGGAAAACATTAAGAAAAAAGTATTTGGTCCACTTACATGAAGAAAAAAAAAGCAATTGTTCATGTTTATTAAACACAACATACGTGAAGGAAAACATTAAGAAAAAAGTATTTGGTCCAATTACATGAAGAAAAAAAGCAATTGTTCATGTTTATTAAACACAACATACATGAAGGAAAACATTAAGAAAAAAGTATTTGGTCCACTTACATGAAGAAAAAAAAAGCAATTGTTCATGTTTATTAAACACAACATACGTGAAGGAAAACATTAAGAAAAAAGTATTTGGTCCACTTACATGAAGAAAAAAAAAGCAATTGTTCATGTTTATTAAACACAACATACGTGAAGGAAAACATTAAGAAAAAGTATTTGGTCCAATTACATGAAGAAAAAAGCATACATTCATGTTTATTAAACACAACATACATGAAGGAAAACATTAAGAAAAAAGTATTTGGTCCACTTACATGAAGAAAAAAAGCAATTGTTCATGTTTATTAAACACAACATACATGAAGGAAAACATTAAGAAAAAAGTATTTGGTCTACTTACATGAAGAAAAAAGCATACATTCATGTTTATTAAACACAACATACATGAAGGAAAACATTAAGAAAAAAGTATTTGGTCCACTTACATGAAGAAAAAAAGCATACGTTCATGTTTATTAAACACAACATACATGAAGGAAAACATTAAGAAAAAAGTATTTGGTCCACTTACATGAAGAAAAAAAAGTATACGTTCATGTTTATTAAACACAACATACATGAAGGAAAACATAAAGAAAAAAGTATTTGGTCCACTTGCATGAAGAAAAAAAAGTATACGTTCATGTTTATTAAACACAGCATACGTGAAGGAAAACATTAAGAAAAAAGTATTTGGTCCACTTACATGAAGAAAAAAAAGTATACGTTCATGTTTATTAAACACAACATACATGAAGGAAAACATAAAAAAGTATTTGGTCCACTTACATGAAGAAAAAAAAGTATACGTTCATGTTTATTAAACACAACATACATGAAGGAAAACATAAAAAGGTATTTGGTCCACTTACATGAAGAAAAAAGTATACGTTCATGTTTATTAAACACAACATACATGAAGGAAAACATAAAAAAGTATTTGGTCCACTTACATGAAGAAAAAAAAGTATACGTTCATGTTTATTAAACACAGCATACGTGAAGGAAAACATTAAGAAAAAAGTATTTGGTCCACTTGCATGAAGAAAAAAAAGTATACGTTCATGTTTATTAAACACAGCATACGTGAAGGAAAACATTAAGAAAAAAAGTATTTGGTCCACTTACATGAAGAAAAAAAAGTATACGTTCATGTTTATTAAACACAGCATACCTGAAGGAAAACATTAAGAAAAAAGTATTTGGTCCACTTGCATGAAGAAAAAAAAGCATACGTTCATGTTTATTAAACACAACATACGTGAAGGAAAACATTAAGAAAAAAGTATTTGGTCCACTTACATGAAGAAAAAAAAGTATACGTTCATGTTTATTAAACACAACATACATGAAGGAAAACATTAAGAAAAAAGTATTTGGTCCACTTACATGAAGAAAAAAAAGCAATTGTTCATGTTTATTAAACACAACATACATGAAGGAAAACATTAAGAAAAAAGTATTTGGTTCACTTACATGAAGAAAAAAAAGTATACATTCATGTTTATTAAACACAGCATACGTGAAGGAAAACATTAAGAAAAAAGTATTTGGTCCACTTACATGAAGAAAAAAAAGTATACGTTCATGTTTATTAAACACAACATACATGAAGGAAAACATTAAGAAAAAAGTATTTGGTCCACTTACATGAAGAAAAAAAAGCAATTGTTCATGTTTATTAAACACAACATACATGAAGGAAACATTAAGAAAAAAGTATTTGGTCCACTTACATGAAGAAAAAAAAAGCAATTGTTCATGTTTATTAAACACAACATACGTGAAGGAAAACATTAAGAAAAAAGTATTTGGTCCAATTACATGAAGAAAAAAGCATACATTCATGTTTATTAAACACAACATACATGAAGGAAAACATTAAGAAAAAAGTATTTGGTCCACTTACATGAAGAAAAAAGCATACATTCATGTTTATTAAACACAACATACATGAAGGAAAACATTAAGAAAAAAGTATTTGGTCCACTTACATGAAAAAAAAAGCATACATTCATGTTTATTAAACACAACATACATGAAGGAAAACATTAAGAAAAAAGTATTTGGTCCACTTACATGAAGAAAAAAAAGTATACGTTCATGTTTATTAAACACAACATACATGAAGGAAAACATAAAGAAAAAAGTATTTGGTCCACTTACATGAAGAAAAAAGTATACGTTCATGTTTATTAAACACAACATACATGAAGGAAAACATAAAGAAAAAAGTATTTGGTCCACTTACATGAAGAAAAAAAAGTATACGTTCATGTTTATTAAACACAGCATACGTGAAGGAAAACATTAAGAAAAAAGTATTTGGTCCACTTGCATGAAGAAAAAAAAGTATACGTTCATGTTTATTAAACACAGCATACGTGAAGGAAAACATTAAGAAAAAAGTATTTGGTCCACTTACATGAAGAAAAAAAAGTATACGTTCATGTTTATTAAACACAGCATACATGAAGGAAAACATTAAGAAAAAAGTATTTGGTCCACTTGCATGAAGAAAAAAAAGCATACGTTCATGTTTATTAAACACAACATACGTGAAGGAAAACATTAAGAAAAAAGTATTTGATCCACTTACATGAAGAAAAAAAAGCAATTGTTCATGTTTATTAAACACAACATACATGAAGGAAAACATTAAGAAAAAAGTATTTGGTCCACTTACATGAAGAAAAAAAGTATACATTCATGTTTATTAAACACAGCATACGTGAAGGAAAACATTAAGAAAAAAGTATTTGGTCCACTTACATGAAGAAAAAAAGTATACGTTCATGTTTATTAAACACAACATACATGAAGGAAAACATTAAGAAAAAAGTATTTGGTCCACTTACATGAAGAAAAAAAAGCAATTGTTCATGTTTATTAAACACAACATACATGAAGGAAAACATTAAGAAAAAAGTATTTGGTCCACTTACATGAAGAAAAAAAAAGCAATTGTTCATGTTTATTAAACACAACATACGTGAAGGAAAACATTAAGAAAAAAGTATTTGGTCCAATTACATGAAGAAAAAAGCATACATTCATGTTTATTAAACACAACATACATGAAGGAAAACATTAAGAAAAAAGTATTTGGTCCACTTACATGAAGAAAAAAGCATACATTCATGTTTATTAAACACAACATACATGAAGGAAAACATTAAGAAAAAAGTATTTGGTCTACTTACATGAAGAAAAAAGCATACATTCATGTTTATTAAACACAACATACATGAAGGAAAACATTAAGAAAAAAGTATTTGGTCCACTTACATGAAGAAAAAAAAGCATACGTTCATGTTTATTAAACACAACATACATGAAGGAAAACATTAAGAAAAAAGTATTTGGTCCACTTACATGAAGAAAAAAAGTATACGTTCATGTTTATTAAACACAACATACATGAAGGAAAACATTAAGAAAAAAGTATTTGGTCCACTTACATGAAGAAAAAAGCATACGTTCATGTTTATTAAACACAACATACATGAAGGAAAACATTAAGAAAAAAGTATTTGGTCCACTTACATGAAGAAAAAAGCATACGTTCATGTTTATTAAACACAACATACATGAAGGAAAACATAAAGAAAAAAGTATTTGGTCCACTTACATGAAGAAAAAAAAGTATACGTTCATGTTTATTAAACACAGCATGCGTGAAGGAAAACATTAAGAAAAAAGTATTTGGTCCACTTACATGAAGAAAAAAAAGTATACGTTCATGTTTATTAAACACAACATACATGAAGGAAAACATTAAGAAAAAAGTATTTGGTCCACTTACATGAAGAAAAAAAAGTATACATTCATGTTTATTAAACACAGCATACGTGAAGGAAAACATTAAGAAAAAAGTATTTGGTCCACTTACATGAAGAAAAAAAGTATACATTCATGTTTATTAAACACAACATACGTGAAGGAAAACATTAAGAAAAAAGTATTTGGTCCACTTACATGAAGAAAAAAAAGCAATTGTTCATGTTTATTAAACACAACATACGTGAAGGAAAACATTAAGAAAAAAGTATTTGGTCCAATTACATGAAGAAAAAAGCATACATTCATGTTTATTAAACACAACATACATGAAGGAAAACATTAAGAAAAAAGTATTTGGTCCACTTACATGAAGAAAAAAGCATACATTCATGTTTATTAAACACAACATACATGAAGGAAAACATTAAGAAAAAAGTATTTGGTCTACTTACATGAAGAAAAAAGCATACATTCATGTTTATTAAACACAACATACATGAAGGAAAATATTAAGAAAAAAGTATTTGGTCCACTTACATGAAGAAAAAAAAGCATACGTTCATGTTTATTAAACACAACATACGTGAAGGAAAACATTAAGAAAAAAGTATTTGGTCCACTTACATGAAGAAAAAAGTATACGTTCATGTTTATTAAACACAACATACATGAAGGAAAACATAAAGAAAAAAGTATTTGGTCCACTTACATGAAGAAAAAAGTATACGTTCATGTTTATTAAACACAACATACATGAAGGAAAACATAAAGAAAAAAGTATTTGGTCCACTTACATGAAGAAAAAAAGTATACGTTCATGTTTATTAAACACAGCATACGTGAAGGAAAACATTAAGAAAAAAGTATTTGGTCCACTTACATGAAGAAAAAAAAAGTATACGTTCATGTTTATTAAACACAACATACGTGAAGGAAAACATTAAGAAAAAAGTATTTGGTCCACTTACATGAAGAAAAAAAAGTATACGTTCATGTTTATTAAACACAACATACGTGAAGGAAAACATTAAGAAAAAAGTATTTGGTCCACTTACATGAAGAAAAAAAAGTATACGTTCATGTTTATTAAACACAACATACGTGAAGGAAAACATTAAGAAAAAAGTATTTGGTCCACTTACATGAAGAAAAAAAAGCATACGTTCATGTTTATTAAACACAACATACGTGAAGGAAAAACATTAAGAAAAAAGTATTTGGTCCACTTACATGAAGAAAAAAGTATACGTTCATGTTTATTAAACACAACATACGTGAAGGAAAACATAAAGAAAAAAGTATTTGGTCCACTTACATGAAGAAAAAAAAGTATACGTTCATGTTTATTAAACACAACATACGTGAAGGAAAACATTAAGAAAAAAGTATTTGGTCCACTTACATGAAGAAAAAAAGTATACGTTCATGTTTATTAAACACAGCATACGTGAAGGAAAACATTAAGAAAAAAGTATTTGGTCCACTTGCATGAAGAAAAAAAAGTATACGTTCATGTTTATTAAACACAACATACGTGAAGGAAAACATTAAGAAAAAAGTATTTGGTCCACTTACATGAAGAAAAAAAAAGTATACGTTCATGTTTATTAAACACAACATACGTGAAGGAAAACATTAAGAAAAAAGTATTTGGTCCACTTACATGAAGAAAAAAAAGTATACGTTCATGTTTATTAAACACAACATACGTGAAGGAAAACATTAAGAAAAAAGTATTTGGTCCACTTACATGAAGAAAAAAAGTATACGTTCATGTTTATTAAACACAACATACGTGAAGGAAAACATTAAGAAAAAAGTATTTGGTCCACTTACATGAAGAAAAAAAAGCATACGTTCATGTTTATTAAACACAACATACATGAAGGAAATCATAAAGAAAAAAGTATTTGGTCCACTTACATGAAGAAAAAAAGTATACGTTCATGTTTATTAAACACAGCATACGTGAAGGAAAACATTAAGAAAAAAGTATTTGGTCCACTTACATGAAGAAAAAAAGTATACGTTCATGTTATTAAACACAACATACATGAAGGAAATCATAAAGAAAAAAGTATTTGGTCCACTTACATGAAGAAAAAAAAGTATACGTTCATGTTTATTAAACACAACATACGTGAAGGAAAAACATTAAGAAAAAAGTATTTGGTCCACTTACATGAAGAAAAAAGTATACGTTCATGTTTATTAAACACAACATACATGAAGGAAATCATAAAGAAAAAAGTATTTGGTCCACTTACATGAAGAAAAAAAAGTATACGTTCATGTTTATTAAACACAGCATACGTGAAGGAAAACATTAAGAAAAAAGTATTTGGTCCACTTACATGAAGAAAAAAAAGTATACGTTCATGTTTATTAAACACAACATACGTGAAGGAAAACATAAAGAAAAAAGTATTTGGTCCACTTACATGAAGAAAAAAAAGTATACGTTCATGTTTATTAAACACAACATACGTGAAGGAAAACATTAAGAAAAAAGTATTTGGTCCACTTACATGAAGAAAAAAAGTATACGTTCATGTTTATTAAACACAACATACGTGAAGGAAAACATTAAGAAAAAAGTATTTGGTCCACTTACATGAAGAAAAAAAGTATACGTTCATGTTTATTAAACACAACATACGTGAAGGAAAACATAAAGAAAAAAGTATTTGGTCCACTTACATGAAGAAAAAAAGTATACGTTCATGTTTATTAAACACAACATACGTGAAGGAAAACATTAAGAAAAAAGTATTTGGTCCACTTACATGAAGAAAAAAAGTATACGTTCATGTTTATTAAACACAACATACGTGAAGGAAAACATTAAGAAAAAAGTATTTGGTCCACTTACATGAAGAAAAAAAAGTATACGTTCATGTTTATTAAACACAGCATACGTGAAGGAAAACATTAAGAAAAAAGTATTTGGTCCACTTACATGAAGAAAAAAAGTATACGTTCATGTTTATTAAACACAACATACGTGAAGGAAAACATTAAGAAAAAAGTATTTGGTCCACTTACATGAAGAAAAAAAAGCATACGTTCATGTTTATTAAACACAACATACGTGAAGGAAAAACATTAAGAAAAAAGTATTTGGTCCACTTACATGAAGAAAAAAGTATACGTTCATGTTTATTAAACACAACATACTTGAAGGAAAACATAAAGAAAAAAGTATTTGGTCCACTTACATGAAGAAAAAAGTATACGTTCATGTTTATTAAACACAACATACTTGAAGGAAAACATAAAGAAAAAAGTATTTGGTCCACTTACATGAAGAAAAAAAAGTATACGTTCATGTTTATTAAACACAACATACGTGAAGGAAAACATTAAGAAAAAAGTATTTGGTCCACTTACATGAAGAAAAAAAAGTATACGTTCATGTTTATTAAACACAGCATACGTGAAGGAAAACATTAAGAAAAAAGTATTTGGTCCACTTGCATGAAGAAAAAAAAAAGTATACGTTCATGTTTATTAAACACAACATACGTGAAGGAAAACATTAAGAAAAAAGTATTTGGTCCACTTACATGAAGAAAAAAAAAGTATACGTTCATGTTTATTAAACACAACATACGTGAAGGAAAACATTAAGAAAAAAGTATTTGGTCCACTTACATGAAGAAAAAAAAGTATACGTTCATGTTTATTAAACACAACATACGTGAAGGAAAACATTAAGAAAAAAGTATTTGGTCCACTTACATGAAGAAAAAAAAGTATACGTTCATGTTTATTAAACACAACATACGTGAAGGAAAACATTAAGAAAAAAGTATTTGGTCCACTTACATGAAGAAAAAAAAAGCATACGTTCATGTTTATTAAACACAACATACGTGAAGGAAAAACATTAAGAAAAAAGTATTTGGTCCACTTACATGAAGAAAAAAGTATACGTTCATGTTTATTAAACACAACATACATGAAGGAAATCATAAAGAAAAAAGTATTTGGTCCACTTACATGAAGAAAAAAAAGTATTCGTTCATGTTTATTAAACACAGCATACGTGAAGGAAAACATTAAGAAAAAAGTATTTGGTCCACTTACATGAAGAAAAAAAAGTATACGTTCATGTTTATTAAACACAACATACGTGAAGGAAAACATAAAGAAAAAAGTATTTGGTCCACTTACATGAAGAAAAAAAAGCATACGTTCATGTTTATTAAACACAACATACGTGAAGGAAAAACATTAAGAAAAAAGTATTTGGTCCACTTACATGAAGAAAAAAGTATACGTTCATGTTTATTAAACACAACATACATGAAGGAAATCATAAAGAAAAAAGTATTTGGTCCACTTACATGAAGAAAAAAAAGTATACGTTCATGTTATTAAACACAGCATACGTGAAGGAAAACATTAAGAAAAAAGTATTTGGTCCACTTACATGAAGAAAAAAAAGTATACGTTCATGTTTATTAAACACAACATACGTGAAGGAAAACATAAAGAAAAAAGTATTTGGTCCACTTACATGAAGAAAAAAAAGTATACGTTCATGTTTATTAAACACAACATACGTGAAGGAAAACATTAAGAAAAAAATATTTGGTCCACTTACATGAAGAAAAAAAGTATACGTTCATGTTTATTAAACACAACATACGTGAAGGAAAACATTAAGAAAAAAGTATTTGGTCCACTTACATGAAGAAAAAAAAGTATACGTTCATGTTTATTAAACACAACATACGTGAAGGAAAACATTAAGAAAAAAGTATTTGGTCCACTTACATGAAGAAAAAAAAGTATACGTTCATGTTTATTAAACACAACATACGTGAAGGAAAACATTAAGAAAAAAGTATTTGGTCCACTTACATGAAGAAAAAAAAGTATACGTTCATGTTTATTAAACACAGCATACGTGAAGGAAAACATTAAGAAAAAAGTATTTGGTCCACTTACATGAAGAAAAAAAAGTATACGTTCATGTTTATTAAACACAACATACGTGAAGGAAAACATTAAGAAAAAAGTATTTGGTCCACTTACATGAAGAAAAAAAAGTATACGTTCATGTTTATTAAACACAACATACATGAAGGAAAACAAAGAAAAAAGTACTTGTTCCACTTACATGAAGAAAAAAGCATACGTCCATGTTTATTAAACACAACATACGTGAAGGAAAACATTAAGAAAAAAGTATTTGGTCCACTTACATGAAGAAAAAAAAGTATACGTTCATGTTTATTAAACACAGCATACGTGAAGGAAAACATTAAGAAAAAAGTATTTGGTCCACTTACATGAAGAAAAAAAAGTATACGTTCATGTTTATTAAACACAACATACGTGAAGGAAAACATTAAGAAAAAAGTATTTGGTCCACTTACATGAAGAAAAAAAAGTATACGTTCATGTTTATTAAACACAGCATACGTGAAGGAAAACATTAAGAAAAAAGTATTTGGTCCACTTACATGAAGAAAAAAAAGTATACGTTCATGTTTATTAAACACAACATACGTGAAGGAAAACATAAAGAAAAAGTATTTGGTCCACTTACATGAAGAAAAAAAAGTATACGTTCATGTTTATTAAACACAACATACATGAAGGAAAACAAAGAAAAAAGTACTTGTTCCACTTACATGAAGAAAAAAGCATACGTCCATGTTTATTAAACACAACATACGTGAAGGAAAACATTAAGAAAAAAGTATTTGGTCCACTTACATGAAGAAAAAAAAGTATACGTTCATGTTTATTAAACACAGCATACGTGAAGGAAAACATTAAGAAAAAAGTATTTGGTCCACTTACATGAAGAAAAAAAAATATACGTTCATGTTTATTAAACACAACATACGTGAAGGAAAACATTAAGAAAAAAGTATTTGGTCCACTTACATGAAGAAAAAAAAGTATACGTTCATGTTTATTAAACACAGCATACGTGAAGGAAAACATTAAGAAAAAAGTATTTGGTCCACTTACATGAAGAAAAAAAAGTATACGTTCATGTTTATTAAACACAACATACGTGAAGGAAAACATTAAGAAAAAAGTATTTGGTCCACTTACATGAAGAAAAAAAAGTATACGTTCATGTTTATTAAACACAACATACGTGAAGGAAAACATTAAGAAAAAAGTATTTGGTCCACTTACATGAAGAAAAAAAAGTATACGTTCATGTTTATTAAACACAGCATACGTGAAGGAAAACATTAAGAAAAAAGTATTTGGTCCACTTACATGAAGAAAAAAAAGTATACGTTCATGTTTATTAAACACAACATACGTGAAGGAAAACATTAAGAAAAAAGTATTTGGTCCACTTACATGAAGAAAAAAGTATACGTTCATGTTTATTAAACACAACATACATGAAGGAAAACATTAAGAAAAAAGTATTTGATCCACTTGCATGAAGAAAAAAAAGTATACGTTCATGTTTATTAAACACAACATACATGAAGGAAAACAAAGAAAAAAGTACTTGTTCCTCTTACATGAAGAAAAAAGCATACGTCCATGTTTATTAAACACAAATTTGGTCCACTTACATGAAGAAAAAAGCATACGTCCATGTTTATTAAAGGGTAACCATCAGGCTGTCGCAGTAAATTAGCTGATAGATGATTATTGTGTCTCCAGCTGCGTATAATAAACTCAAGTCTGCTCAAAGCCACTTTTTTAAGGCAACAAGTTTGCATATTTTTTTGTAAAGTCAACTTATTATATTTTACACATTTTGGGATTCAAACATCAAATCCTTATCTCAACACTTCACGGTAACGTTCACATGCCAACGGCTTGGATGTTAAGTCCTAAATCTAAACATTTTCTTTGCTCACTTATATCGCTGCAAGTTCCTGCTTTACCACCTCATTCTGACCAAGAAACATCTGAAGTGGGTCAAAAAATAACTGAAACTGTTCTTGAAAGCAGCTTTCTCCTGGTTAGTTTTTAATACACCCTGAAGACATCAAGATTCTCTGATCAGATTTCTTGGGAGACTTTCCAAAAGGGAGACATCTATTGTTTTAATATGAAAATCAGCCGTCAGCATTTTATGTCAAGTGTTCCCTGAAAATCACAGATAACTGAATGACGGAGAACTGAAGCAACAACTTTGAAGTTTCAAATAAAACAGGGTTCATCAGCATTTTCTGGTTTATCAGAATCTGAATCAGAACAGCTTTTAATGGCCAAGTATCCACAGAATACATGGAATTTGACTTTGGTTTGAGCCGCACTCTCTCTGTACACTGTAAATGCATCCAAACATACAAACGAATTAAGTTAACCGGACTCAGTTTTCAAGCTGTAGCTTCAAGAAAATTAAGTTGACCTGAATATGATGAATGAACAAAACTATTTTGAGAATTAAGCCGTCACTTGCTGGATGCTCACAGTAAATACATTACTGTAATTTAATTTTTTCAGTACAGCAAAATAAACAAGTTACTGTAATCTAGATTTTAAGTGTATTTGAGTACTGCACACTCGCAATAATTAAGGTAATCAAATCTGCTTCAAGACAACATAAATTACTTTGTAAGGGAGCAAGTTTGCATTTTTAGTAAAGTCAACTTATTATATTTTACAGTGTAAGGCATGTAGAAATACCCTAAACAGCGAATAATTCGCAGTAAAAATTGTACAACGTGTTTTTAAAAACCGCTTGTAATTATGAACAAACTAGTTTAGCTAACAACTGCTACAGAAAGGTGAACATTTATTAAAATGAATCTGAAATACACGAGTTGACCAACATCAGGAGGGTAAGAGTTCTAATGTTAAAACTCACTGTTGTTACTCCGATGTTTTATGATTTGTAAAAAGCTGCACCAGGCTCTTGAAAATTGCACATTTCCGACCAATTCTGTCAAAAACATTAACAGCCTGTGAGCCGACACACTGCTGTCAGTGTGACAAGAGGAAAGTGTGTCATGTAGAATCTGTGCATTTGTTCAGAGCGTATAATTATAAATCTCAAGTCGTTTTAACGTGGATAAAGATTTAAATGCGGTTGTTTTGCAGAAGTTCCACTGAAAACACACAGAAGCTGTAATTTTTACAATTCACACGCCGTATCTTTGATAGAAACAGTCGGTGGTCATTTATTGAGAAATCTAACTGGCGGAGGGTTTTACGCTTTAAACGCTTATTTGGTTGTGAAAAGCTCCACAAAAACTTATACTTTTCGAGCTGATGCTGACTGTTTGCATAAATTTTTGGCTGAGTGGGGAAACGTCTGACATTATATAGCCAATATGTTTTTTTTTTCTTACTTTACGGACCTTTAAAAACTTTAGTCATATTACTAAATCATTGTTTTTCTTTTTTCTTACCTCATGAAGGCGACTCTCTCTCCGGTTCCCCGTGTCGTCTAATAACCCTCTGGGCTTCATTTGTCTTCTTCTTCTCGTTAAACCAGAATAAACGTTTTATGCATCGCAATTATTCTCTCTCAAAAACATTCATTAATACCAGTCCAAAATATCCTCGAACCTCCGGGCATCTTGCAGGAGCGACGGTCACGTCTCGCCATAAACTGAAAGAAAAGATGCGACTTATTAAATATTTAGCCTACACTTTAAAAAAAAACCTTTCTTCTTACCGTGTAACACGAGTCCGTCCCCGCGGCGCCCTGTTGACGGTTCGACAGAACTCCGTCGGTTAGAACACACCAGCTCCGCGTTATTAACCTGTATTTTTAATATAAATGAGATTTCAGAGGGTTTACTATCTCTGCTGCTGTGTCTGGGGAAAAAAACTTGATTAAACAGCGTTAAATAAACTCCTAACAGAATATCCACAAACTGTAACACAGACCATACTTATTAATGAAATATTTACACTTTAAAAAGTTATGAGCTGATTTTCTTACGTCATAAAGGAGAGTCTGTCCTTGGCGCGTCGTGTCGTCTAAATGATCCTCTGGGGTTAATTTGTCAGGCCGAATTCTTCTGCTCCATCAGAATAAACTTTTTCTCACCGTAGGGCTCTATCTAACTGTACAAACAGGACACCCGAGTCTCCTCTGCCTCGTGGAACCCCAGCCGTCTTTATTCAATACCCGGAAGTTCATACAACATCCGCCAAACAGCATTTTGGGAACAGTAGTCTCCCGCTACACCTCCTCCTTTTAGCTAAAGACATCTCTAAGAAAACAACTCAAAATGGCTCGCCAAAACATAACTGAGGAGCATCTTTCATTGTAAACATTTTAAATACTTTTTTTTTCCGTACAGCTACTTGTAACATAGAACACAATTGCATTTCTGGTAAACGTTTTCTTTTACAGCCTAACGAACATTTCTATAAGCCTGTATGCATACCATTAGCAGATTTACATATCCAACCTTTGTGGAGGTCTCACAACTCTTCCAGATCTGGTAACCCCTGTCAGTTTCTACCTCATAAGATCTGGGAGCATTGGCAGGTCTAACTACTGCTCCAGTGATTCCTTCCGTAGTTATCCACACTTTCTGTCCTGTCTCCAATTCTGGGAGCGGTCTGGCACAATGTCTCCGGTTATATTGCCATGCCTGCGCACGCCTCCCCTCCTCATCCTTCGTCCGAAAAGCCTGCAGGTCGGGCCACTTGGGCATCAACTTGGCTGCGGACTGTGGAAGGGGGCTGTGCAGGTGTCTCCCCATGAGCAACTGCGCCAGTGAGAACCCATGTTCCAGTGGGGTGGATCTGTAGACAAGCAGCGCCCTGCTGAAGTCACAGTCCTTTCTCCACAGATCTTTGATGGTACGAACAGCGCGCTGTGCCTCCCCATTAGCTTGGGGGTATCTAGGGCTGCTTGTAACATGTGTGAACTGGTACTCCTTAGCAAACTGTCTGAACTGGTCTGAAGAAAACTGTGGCCCGTTATCTGACACCACAGTCTCTGCAACTCCATGTCTTGCAAAGGCCTCTTTCACTGCCTTAATAGTGACCTCTGCCGTTGTGTGCTTCAGTTCAGCTATCTCAATGCACCAAGAAAAGAAGTCAATAATCAACAAATATTGTTACTGTGACCACTCAAAAAGATCCATGCCAACTTTCTGCTACGGGCGGTCGGGAACAGGAGTTGGCAACATGGGTTCACGATTCTGTACCCTGTGCTTTTGACATATTTCACACCTGTCTACCATCTGTTGTATTTGAGTTGAGATGCCCGGCCACCACACAGCCTCTTTAGCTCTAGCCCTGCACTTTGAAATGCCCTGGTGGCCTTCATGGAGACATGCCAAAACCTCTGCTCGCAGAGGAGGTGGTATCACCAGTCTCTCTCCTTTCATGAGAAGATCTTGTGCCACATTTAAGTCCATTCTGTATTGCCAGTAATCCCTTAACTCTGGATCTAGTTTACACTTTTCTGGCCATCCTAACAAACAGTGATTTACCACCTTTTTGCACAGTTCATCGTTACCTTGTGCTAGTTTAATGTCCTCCAGCCTTTTGTCTGTGGCTGGAAGCTGGGATACAACACAGTCCACAAAGACGTCCACTTCCTTTTCCAGCTGAAGGTTTCCTGGAGAGGGCGGGCCCTCCAGCGGTGCCCGGGACAGGGCATCAGCGGTGACGAGGTTCTTCCCTGGAACATGAACAATGTTCAAAGAAAAACTCAGCAGTCTGAGGCGGAATCTCAGAATGCGTGGAGGTAGGTCATCCAGGCCTCTTGTGCTCAGGAGAGGAACCAGGGGTTTGTGATTCGTGATCAGGGTGAACTGCAATCCCCTGAGATAAGATGAGAGTCTTTCACATGCCCATGTTGCAGCAAGTGCCTCCTTTTCTATCTGCGCATAACGTCTCTCTGTGTCTGTGAGTCCTCTTGAGATATATGTCACTGGTCGCCACGAGCCGTCGGACTGTTTCTGAGTATGAACAGCTCCAATACCGTATGGCGACGCATCAGCTGCAACTCTTGTATCCGCTGAGTTAGAGTACTGAGCGAGCACTTCGGGAGAGCTTAGAATCGCTTTTAGTCTCTGAAACGCTGTCTGCTGTGGCTCCGCCCACATCCAGTCGTTTCTGTCTTTTTGTAGGTGTTTTAGTGGTGTGGTGATTGTGGCTAATTGTGGCATGAACTTAGCGAGATAGTTGGCCATTCCCAAGAGATGGCGCACATCTTCCACATTCTGAGGCTGTGGCAGCTGTTGAATTCTTTTACCTTGTTGGGATCAGCCTCAATGCCTTTTACTGAAACTTTGTGTCCCACAAAGATAATTTCGCTTTTAGCAAACTCACACTTCTCGTTCAGAGTGAGACCTTCCCTCTGAAACTTTTGGAGCACACAATGCAACCTATGGTCATGCTCCTGCCTGTCTCTGCCGTACACAAGCACATCATCGGCATGACAAATCACACCTTCAAAATCTTCCAGCATCTGTGACATTCTCCTTTGGAAATGTTCCGGTGCCGACGCTATGCCAAAAGGAAGGCGGTTGAACTGAAACCTTCCAAAAGGCGTGATGAAGGTTGTGAGCGGCCTTGACTCGGGTGTCAGAGGAATTTGCCAAAATCCAGAACGGGCATCGAGCTTTGTGAACACTCTAACATCCTGTTAGGAGAGACGGCATCCATCCCACTTTGGATGGAGCAGCTCTCATTTCTAGAAATCTGGCCAATTTTCTTAAATCCTCCAAACCGTGACTATCCAGGGTTGGGACCAGGAAGCAGAGTTGTAGTCTTACACACCTCTCTGCAGCTTCTCTCCCCCTGCCATCCCCTCATTACCCCATCCCCGTAGAGACGGTGTCTGCTCCCAGACTACCAATAACCAGCAAAAATCTATTTAAGCATAAAAATTCAAAAAGAAAAAATAATATAGCACCTTCAACTGCACCACAGACTAAAACAGTTAAGTGTGGTCTGTTAAACATTAGGTCTCTCTCTTCTAAGTCCCTGTTGGTAAATGATATAATAATTGATCAACATATTGATTTATTCTGCCTTACAGAAACCTGGTTACAGCAGGATGAATATGTTAGTTTAAATGAGTCAACACCCCCGAGTCACACTAACTGTCAGAATGCTCGTAGCACGGGCCGAGGGGGAGGATTAGCAGCAATCTTCCATTCCAGCTTATTAATTAATCAAAAACCCAGACAGAGCTTTAATTCATTTGAAAGCTTGTCTCTTAGTCTTGTCCATCCAAATTGGAAGTCCCAAAAAACAGTTTTATTTGTTATTATCTATCGTCCACCTGGTCATTACTGTGAGTTTCTCTGTGAATTTTCAGACCTTTTGTCTGACTTAGTGCTTAGCTCAGATAAGATAATTATAGTGGGCGATTTTAACATCCACACAGATGCTGAGAATGACAGCCTCAACACTGCATTTAATCTATTATTAGACTCTATTGGCTTTGCTCAAAAAGTAAATGAGTCCACCCACCACTTTAATCATATCTTAGATCTTGTTCTGACTTATGGTATGGAAATAGAAGACTTAACAGTATTCCCTGAAAACTCCCTTCTGTCTGATCATTTCTTAATAACATTTACATTTACTCTGATGGACTACCCAGCAGTGGGGAATAAGTTTCATTACACTAGAAGTCTTTCAGAAAGCGCTGTAACTAGGTTTAAGGATATGATTCCTTCTTTATGTTCTCTAATGCCATATACCAACACAGTGCAGAGTAGCTACCTAAACTCTGTAAGGGAGATAGAGTATCTCGTCAATAGTTTTACATCCTCATTGAAGACAACTTTGGATGCTGTAGCTCCTCTGAAAAAGAGAGCTTTAAATCAGAAGTGTCTGACTCCGTGGTATAACTCACAAACTCGTAGCTTAAAGCAGATAACCCGTAAGTTGGAGAGGAAATGGCGTCTCACTAATTTAGAAGATCTTCACTTAGCCTGGAAAAAGAGTCTGTTGCTCTATAAAAAAGCCCTCCGTAAAGCTAGGACATCTTTCTACTCATCACTAATTGAAGAAAATAAGAACAACCCCAGGTTTCTTTTCAGCACTGTAGCCAGGCTGACAAAGAGTCAGAGCTCTATTGAGCTGAGTATTCCATTAACTTTAACTAGTAATGACTTCATGACTTTCTTTGCTAACAAAATTTTAACTATTAGAGAAAAAATTACTCATAACCATCCCAAAGACGTATCGTTATCTTTGGCTGCTTTCAGTGATGCCGGTATTTGGTTAGACTCTTTCTCTCCGATTGTTCTGTCTGAGTTATTTTCATTAGTTACTTCATCCAAACCATCAACATGTTTATTAGACCCCATTCCTACCAGGCTGCTCAAGGAAGCCCTACCATTATTTAATGCTTCGATCTTAAATATGATCAATCTATCTTTGTTAGTTGGCTATGTACCACAGGCTTTTAAGGTGGCAGTAATTAAACCATTACTTAAAAAGCCATCACTTGACCCAGCTATCTTAGCTAATTATAGGCCAATCTCCAACCTTCCTTTTCTCTCAAAAATTCTTGAAAGGGTAGTTGTAAAACAGCTAACTGATCATCTGCAGAGGAATGGTCTATTTGAAGAGTTTCAGTCAGGTTTTAGAATTCATCGTAGTACAGAAACAGCATTAGTGAAGGTTACAAATGATCTTCTTATGGCCTCGGACAGTGGACTCATCTCTGTGCTTGTTCTGTTAGACCTCAGTGCTGCTTTTGATACTGTTGACCATAAAATTTTATTACAGAGATTAGAGCATGCCATAGGTATTAAAGGCACTGCGCTGCAGTGGTTTGAATCATATTTGTCTAATAGATTACAATTTGTTGATGTAAATGGGGAATCTTCTTCACAGACTAAAGTTAATTATGGAGTTCCACAAGGTTCTGTGCTAGGACCAATTTTATTCACTTTATACATGCTTCCCTTATGCAGTATTATTAGACGGTATTGCTTAAATTTTCATTGTTACGCAGATGATACCCAGCTTTATCTGTCCATGAAGCCAGAGGACACACACCAATTAGCTAAACTGCAGGATTGTCTTACAGACATAAAGACATGGATGACCTCTAATTTCCTGCTTTTAAACTCAGATAAAACTGAAGTTATTGTACTTGGCCCCACAAATCTTAGAAACATGGTGTCTAACCAGATCCTTACTCTGGATGGCATTACCCTGACCTCTAGTAATACTGTGAGAAATCTTGGAGTCATTTTTGATCAGGATATGTCATTCAAAGCGCATATTAAACAAATATGTAGGACTGCTTTTTTGCATTTACGCAATATCTCTAAAATCAGAAAGGTCTTGTCTCAGAGTGATGCTGAAAAACTAATTCATGCATTTATTTCCTCTAGGCTGGACTATTGTAATTCATTATTATCAGGTTGTCCTAAAAGTTCCCTAAAAAGCCTTCAGTTAATTCAAAATGCTGCAGCTAGAGTACTGACGGGGACTAGAAGGAGAGAGCATATCTCACCCATATTGGCCTCTCTTCATTGGCTTCCTGTTAATTCTAGAATAGAATTTAAATTCTTCTTCTTACTTATAAGGTTTTGAATAATCAGGTCCCATCTTATCTTAGGGACCTCATAGTACCATATCACCCCAATAGAGCGCTTCGCTCTCAGACTGCAGGCTTACTTGTAGTTCCTAGGGTTTGTAAGAGTAGAATGGGAGGCAGAGCCTTCAGCTTTCAGGCTCCTCTCCTGTGGAACCAGCTCCCAATTCAGATCAGGGAGACAGACACCCTCTCTACTTTTAAGATTAGGCTTAAAACTTTCCTTTTTTGCTAAAGCTTATAGTTAGGGCTGGATCAGGTGACCCTGAACCATCCCTTAGTTATGCTGCTATAGACGTAGACTGCTGGGGGGTTCCCATGATGCACTGTTTCTTTCTCTTTTTGCTCTGTATGCACCACTCTGCATTTAATCATTAGTGATCGATCTCTGCTCCCCTCCACAGCATGTCTTTTTCCTGGTTCTCTCCCTCAGCCCCAACCAGTCCCAGCAGAAGACTGCCCCTCCCTGAGCCTGGTTCTGCTGGAGGTTTCTTCCTGTTAAAAGGGAGTTTTTCCTTCCCACTGTAGCCAAGTGCTTGCTCACAGGGGGTCGTTTTGACCGTTGGGGTTTTACATAATTATTGTATGGCCTTGCCTTACAATATAAAGCGCCTTGGGGCAACTGTTTGTTGTGATTTGGCGCTATATAAAAAAATTGATTGATTGATTGATTGATTGATCCTTCATCATCGCTAGTGTTTGATCCACTGCTGGGAGAATATGATGTTCCCTTTTTACTGCTGCATTCAGGGGTGTGAGGTCCACACATATTCTGGGAGGCTTTTTTACTGGTCTGGGGATCACAACAATGCCTGAACACCACTCCGTAGGCTCAGTGACTTTGGAGATAACTCCCATCTCCTCCATCCTGTGCAGCTCTGTTCTCACTGCATCTCTGAGGGGAAGCGGAACCTGTCGCGGGGCGGATAGGGCTACCGGTATGGCTCCCTGCTCTAGCTCAATGTGATATGGCTCCTTCAACATTCCTAAACCCTTAATCACATCTGGGTAAGCCGCCCTGAAATCTATCTCCGATTCAGTGACCATATTGACCCTATACACGAGGCCTAAAGCCTCACATGCAGGTCTGCTTAACAGTGGCTGAACTAGACCTGACACAGGGTAGACCTCCTGTGATACACTGTGTCCTTTCACTGCCAGTTGTGCCCCAAAGCAGCCTTTAACATTGAGTGGGTAACTGCCTGGCCCCAGTAGTGTCTTTTTAGGTTTCTGCAGCTTACCATCCCTATCTGGGCTGTATAGTCCCTCAGGAATAGACGTAACATCTGCCCCTGTGTCAAGTTTAAAGTCTATGTTTTCCCCATTTAGCTTGACCTTTTGCATCCAGGGCTGTGACCTCACCGTCCCCACTTCTCCCAGGAACACACAATCCTCACTGTCCGTATCTTTTAGACTTTCCGTCACTTCTCGTACCCTTGCAGCATCACTACCGCAACAAACTACAGCAAAATGTCCATTCCTCAAACATTTTCGGCACTGTACTTCTCTAGCTGGGCAATCCTTCCATGAGTGCTTGTTCTTGCGGCCACAGCGGCCACATTCCTTATCACTTTGCTTGGGTGGCCTTTGTTCTTTCTTCTGCCGTGTCTCTGTTCTCCCTCTTTTCATGCTTGACCTTATAGTATCCATGTTCAGTGTTTTCCCTTCTGCAGAGCTGCTGTGAAGTATTAATTGTTGTTTCTTTACAGAGTCGCTCTGCCTAACTTTCTGAATGGCTTTAGCAAGGGTTAACTCTGAGTCCATTTGTAGCTGCTTGGACAGTCTTTTGTCTCTTATGCCAACCACAACTCTGTCCCGTATAAGTTCATCTTTGAGCACTCCAAATCCACAGTTTTCTGCAAGTTTATGTAGAGCTGTGATGAATGATTCTGCACTCTCACCCTCTTGTTGCCGTCTGGAATTAAACTGTGCTCTTTCAAAAATGACATTATGTTTTCCAACATAATGCTTCTCAAATGCCTCTTTAACAGTTGCATATTTCTTTTTCTCTGCATCACTCAGTGGTAAGACAGCCAAAACATCGTCAGCAGCGTCTCCCATCGCGTACAGAAGTGAGTTGACCTGATATTCCTCAGGCTTATTGTCGAGAGCGGTTGCAATACGAAACCTTTCAAACCTTCTGATCCACTTTGGCCATTCAGCCGAATGAGAAAAGTCAAATGTCTCTGGGGGAGTTATTTGGACCGTGGTCGCCATCGTAATGAGTGGATCTCTGGCTGCTTCGTGTCCAGAATCCGAACTGTCCAGGGAACCGACCACGTCTCCCTCCACCGACATGTAGGCCCGTGCTTAACAGAGCGCACCCACCTCGTAGCTAGCGCGGGTGTCCGTCGTGGCCACATTTCGCCTGCCTGTCGGTCATTTTTGGGTTGCGACTGCACGAAAACTTTCGCAAGTTAATTACACTGTACTGCACTCAAAAATATGGTGGAGGCAGTTCGCACTCTCTGACACCATGTACAAACAGGACACCCGAGTCTCCTCTGCCTCGTGGAACCCCAGCCGTCTTTATTCAATACCCGGAAGTTCATACAGCATCCGCCGAACAGCATTGTGGGAACAGTAGTCTCCAGCTACACTAACAAAAAAACATCATTTAAAAAATGTTTACCGCCGAGGATCTTTTTTAAAAAAACAGAAGCATTTCTATCAATAGATTACTTAAATCACTTGCCGTGAAAAACTTTCGCCATCTGAAGAAAAAGAAAACTTTATTCAGAGAGAATGACCGTCTGCTCCGGTCAGCGGCTGGAATGAAGGAAAAACACTGCAGCAGGAGGCAGGACAGGAAAACTGGACCAGCCTCCAAAACAAGCTCATTACCCACAGGTATCAGGTTTTATGGTGGACCCAAAAAACACACGTAATCATCGATCAGGGGATTTAGCCTGACACCTCGGACCGAGGGACACAGCAGGACCTCATAAAAATATTGCTTCAAACGAGACCTGTGACGCTGGTCCGGTTTGTCAAAAGAGGTGCGACCTTTTGCGCTAAACACCCCAAATACACACACACACTTTTAAGAGCAAATATCCCCAGACCCGCGCGTGTAGTGGTCCCATACTATGAACAAAAGTGGATGGATAGCAAAGTCATGATGGATAATACAGAAATAGTGGACCTTTTAATAGTTGCACTAAAAGAATAAAACACTACTCACAGGAGAATTAGTTTTCCCAGCTTCAGCCTGTCTTATTCCAGACATGTCAGAAACCACATGAACAAAACATCTACATATCTTTAACACCAAAGAGATTTAAATATATCCGTACATACATATGTACATACTCATATTTTTTCCCATTTCTATTTCCATGTTTCCTTTTTGTGAATATTTACAAATAAAATAAACTGTAACCCCCGTCTTAGGACAACCTCCCAATCATACCTTTTAAAGTTTTATCATGTTTGCACGCTTTAAAACATCTTTTCACATCAAAATATTTATTTTATGTAGTGATGGAGTTGCTGATTGATGAAAGTAAATCCCTTATTTTAATAAATGATTGGGAGGTTGTCCTAAGACGGGGGTTACTTTTTCACGTGAAAAAACATAAAAAAATAAATTTAGGATCAAAGGTTAACACAAGCTGTCACAACATTTAAAAGTGTGCAAAGGTCCAGGAGGTATTACCCCTTTTCTTAAGGCAATTACGATATTTTTTCACAAAATCAGAAACCAAATCATCGTTTGCGATAGTATTTTCGGTGTATAAAGACAGCACATCTTGGTACGACGCCCCGGTGGCGCTGATATATATTTAATACACGCAGTGACCTTTATTTTATTTGTAAATATTCACAAAAAGGAAACATGGAAATAGAAATGGGAAAAAATATGAGTATGTACATATGTATGTACGGATATATTTAAATCTCTTTGGTGTTAAAGATATGTAGATGTTTTGTTCATGTGGTTTCTGACATGTCTGGAATAAGACAGGCTGAAGCTGGGAAAACTAATTCTCCTGTGAGTAGTGTTTTATTCTTTTAGTGCAACTATTAAAAGGTCCACTATTTCTGTATTATCCATCATGACTTTGCTATCCATCCACTTTTGTTCATAGTATGGGACCACTACACGCGCGGGTCTGGGGATATTTGCTCTTAAAAGTGTGTGTGTGTATTTGGGGTGTTTAGCGCAAAAGGTCGCACCTCTTTTGACAAACCGGACCAGCGTCACAGATCCCGTTTGAAGCAATATTTTTATGAGGTCCTGCTGTGTCCCTCGGTCCGAGGTGTCAGGCTAAATCCCCTGATCGATGATTACGTGTGTTTTTTGGGTCCACCATAAAACCTGATACCTGTGGGTAATGAGCTTGTTTTGGAGGCTGGTCCAGTTTTCCTGTCCTGCCTCCTGCTGCAGTGTTTTTCCTTCATTCCAGCCGCTGACCGGAGCAGACGTTCATTCTCTCTGAATAAAGTTTTCTTTTTCTTCAGATGGCGAAAGTTTTTCACGGCAAGTGATTTAAGTAATCTATTGATAGAAATGCTTCTGTTTTTTTAAAAAAGATCCTCGGCGGTAAACATTTTTTAAATGATGTTTTTTTGTTAGTGTAGCTGGAGACTACTGTTCCCACAATGCTGTTCGGCGGATGCTGTATGAACTTCCGGGTATTGAATAAAGACGGCTGGGGTTCCACGAGGCAGAGGAGACTCGGGTGTCCTGTTTGTACATGGTGTCAGAGAGTGCGAACTGCCTCCACCATATTTTTGAGTGCAGTACAGTGTAATTAACTTGCGAAAGTTTTCGTGCAGTCGCAACCCAAAAATGACCGACAGGCAGGCGAAATGTGGCCACGACGGACACCCGCGCTAGCTACGAGGTGGGTGCGCTCTGTTAAGCACGGGCCTACATGTCGGTGGAGGGAGACGTGGTCGGTTCCCTGGACAGTTCGGATTCTGGACACGAAGCAGCCAGAGATCCACTCATTACGATGGCGACCACGGTCCAAATAACTCCCCCAGAGACATTTGACTTTTTTCTTAATGTTTTCCTTCACGTATGCTGTGTTTAATAAACATGAATGTATACTTTTTTTTCTTCATGTAAGTGGACCAAATACTTTTTTCTTAATGTTTTCCTTCAATCAATCAATCAATCAATTTTTTTATATAGCACCAAATCACAACAAACAGTTGCCCCAAGGTGCTTTATATTGTAAGGCAAGGCCATACAATAATTATGTAAAACCCCAACGGTCAAAACGACCCCCTGTGAGCAAGCACTTGGCTACAGTGGGAAGGAAAAACTCCCTTTTAACAGGAAGAAACCTCCAGCAGAACCAGGCTCAGGGAGGGGCAGTCTTCTGCTGGGACTGGTTGGGGCTGAGGGAGAGAACCAGGAAAAAGACATGCTGTGGAGGGGAGCAGAGATCGATCACTAATGATTAAATGCAGAGTGGTGCATACAGAGCAAAAAGAGAAAGAAACAGTGCATCATGGGAACCCCCCAGCAGTCTACGTCTATAGCAGCATAACTAAGGGATGGTTCAGGGTCACCTGATCCAGCCCTAACTATAAGCTTTATCAAAAAGGAACGTTTTAAGCCTAATCTTAAAAGTAGAGAGGGTGTCTGTCTCCCTGATCTGAATTGGGAGCTGGTTCCACAGGAGAGGAGCCTGAAAGCTGAAGGCTCTGCCTCCCATTCTACTCTTACAAACCCTAGGAACTACAAGTAAGCCTGCAGTCTGAGAGCGAAGCGCTCTATTGGGGTGATATGGTACTATGAGGTCCCTAAGATAAGATGGGACCTGATTATTCAAAACCTTATAAGTAAGAAGAAGAATTTTAAGCATTTTGAATTAACTGAAGGCTTTTTAGGGAACTTTTAGGACAACCTGATAATAATGAATTACAATAGTCCAGCCTAGAGGAAATAAATGCATGAATTAGTTTTTCAGCATCACTCTGAGACAAGACCTTTCTGATTTTAGAGATATTGCGTAAATGCAAAAAAGCAGTCCTACATATTTGTTTAATATGCGCTTTGAATGACATATCCTGATCAAAAATGACTCCAAGATTTCTCACAGTATTACTAGAGGTCAGGGTAATGCCATCCAGAGTAAGGATCTGGTTAGACACCATGTTTCTAAGATTTGTGGGGCCAAGTACAATAACTTCAGTTTTATCTGAGTTTAAAAGCAGGAAATTAGAGGTCATCCATGTCTTTATGTCTGTAAGACAATCCTGCAGTTTAGCTAATTGGTGTGTGTCCTCTGGCTTCATGGATAGATAAAGCTGGGTATCATCTGCGTAACAATGAAACTTCACGTATGCTGTGTTTAATAAACATGAACGTATACTTTTTTTCTTCATGTAAGTGGACCAAATACTTTTTTCTTAATGTTTTCCTTCACGTATGTTGTGTTTAATAAACATGAACGTATACTTTTTTTTCTTCATGTAAGTGGACCAAATACTTTTTTCTTAATGTTTTCCTTCATGTATGCTGTGTTTAATAAACATGAACGTATACTTTTTTTCTTCATGTAAGTGGACCAAATACTTTTTTCTTAATGTTTTCCTTCACGTATGTTGTGTTTAATAAACATGAACGTATACTTTTTTTCTTCATGTAAGTGGACCAAATACTTTTTTCTTAATGTTTTCCTTCATGTATGTTGTGTTTAATAAACATGAATGTATACTTTTTTTCTTCATGTAAGTGGACCAAATACTTTTTTCTTAATGTTTTCCTTCATGTATGCTGTGTTTAATAAACATGAACAATTGCTTTTTTTTCTTCATGTAAGTGGACCAAATACTTTTTTCTTAATGTTTTCCTTCACGTATGCTGTGTTTAATAAACATGAACGTATACTTTTTTTTCTTCATGTAAGTGGACCAAATACTTTTTTCTTAATGTTTTCCTTCACGTATGCTGTGTTTAATAAACATGAACGTATACTTTTTTTTCTTCATGTAAGTGGACCAAATACTTTTTTCTTAATGTTTTCCTTCACGTATGCTGTGTTTAATAAACATGAACAATTGCTTTTTTTCTCTGTGTGTGACTTTAATGAATGTAATAAACCACATATTCTAAACCTTATACAGCCTGTGTTCTTTCCTATAATATTGTTGAAAAGGGTAAATTGTTTTTCAAACGAGGTTTTTGTGAAAAACACTTACTGGCACCTTTTGCTCTAAAAATACCATCTGGCCTGACACCCAGCCACCCTGCCAGGAGTGACGGAGAAGAAACTGTTTTTTCCACCTTTATCACCTCGGGCAGCATCTCCGATCAGCGGGTGTCCCGCAGTCCCTGATCGACCGGGTAATATCTTAAAAGAAACTGCATCTATCGTGACTAAGAATAAGCTTTGTTTTTCTGTCTTCAAACAAGCCCAGCGAACGACCCCGTCATCAGGAAATCGGGTGTAATAAAACATTCAAGCTTCAACCAAAGATTCAAGCTTCTCTACTATGTTATAAAAGACCATCCGGCGTGACACCCCCACTGCGCAGGTCACACACACACACACACACACAGCCGCGTCTGCAACAGGTATTACAGCCGTGGGGTCATGTTTCCGTGAGGAGCTCTATGCGTGGGTATTTGACCGTCTTGCTGCAAAGACTTACAGCCGTTACAGCAGAGAGACGGTTATTTTTAACCCTTCTTTAATTTAAGAATTAAAAAACAGAAAAGGAGACACATTAAGAATTAAAAAATATAAAAGGGGTATTAAAGTATTTGTGTTTAATCATTAAATTGAAGAAAACCTCCCATAACTGTGTAAAAGATACGGGTTTTTTTTAATCCTTCTTTAATTGAGGAATTAAAAACCATAAAACGACATGCTTTAATTTAAGAATTAAAAAATATTAAAGGGGTATTAAAATATTAGACAGTGATTTATGTTTAATTATTTCAGAATTAATTAATTCTTTAATTAATACATTAAAAAAGATCTAGGTATTTTTTAATCATTCTTTAATTCATGAAATAAAAGGACATTAAAATATTAGACCCGGGTGGGAGGGGAGGTAGGGCTTGGAGGCGGGACTTGGAGGCGGAGCTTGGGGCAGGGTTAAGGGAGGTGCTGGGGCGGGCTTGGAGGCGGGGCTTAGGGGCAGGACATAGTGACGTAGTTGATTCTGACTGGTTGTCATGTCATAAGGGGGCGGTGCTTAGGGGGCGGGACATAGTGACGTAGTCGATTCTGATTGGCTGTGACGTCATAAGGGGGCAGGGGCATAGGGGCGGTGCTTAGGGGGCGGGACATAGTGGCGTAGTCGATTCTGATTGGCTGTGATGTCATAAGGGGGCGGGCTTAGTGACATAGTCGATTCTGATTGGCTGACAGGGCCATAAATTAGTTTTTGACATAAGGTCGCTCAGTTTACTCTCTCTAATGTGTACACACTGATTATATGTGTGCAGGCTGATGAAAGGTGCGCACACTGATGATATGTGTGCACTCTGATGAAATGTGTGCACACTGATTATATGTGTGCATGCTGATGAAAGGTGCGCACACTGATGAAGTGTGTGCACACTGATTATATGTCTGCACACTGATGAAAAGTATGCACACTGATTATATGTCTGCACACTGATGAAAAGTATGCACACTGATTATATGTGTGCACGCTGATGATATGTTTGCACTCTGATGAAAGGTGTGCACACTGATTATATGTCTGCACACTGATGAAAAGTATGCACACTGATTATATGTGTGCACGCTGATGATATGTTTGCACTCTGATGAAAGGTGTGCACACTGATTATATGTATGCACTCTGATGAAAGGTGTGCACACTGATGAAAGGTGTGCACACTGATGAAAGGTGTGCCCACTGAATATATGTGTGCACGCTGATGAAATGTGTGCACACTGATTATATGTATGCACTCTGATGAAATTTGTGCACAGTGATGAAAGCTGTGCACATTGATGAAATATGTGCACACTCATTATATGTATGCACTCTGATGAAATTTGTGCACGCTGGCAAAGGGTGTGCATTTTGATGATAGGTGTGCACCCTGATGATATGTCTGCACACTGATGCAAAGTGTGCACGCTGATGATATGTTTTCACTCTGATGAAATGTGTGCACACTCATTATAAGTATGCACTCTGATGAAAGGTGTGTACACCGGTGATATGTTTGTGCTCTGATGAAAGGTGTGCACACTGATTATATGTGTGCATGCTGATGCAAAGTATGCACACTGATGATATGTTTTCACTCTGATGAAATGTGTGCACACTCATTATAAGTATGCACGCTGATGAAAGGTGTGTACACCGATGATATGTTTGTGCTCTGATGAAAGGTGTGCACACTGATGAAAGGTGTGTACACCGATGATATGTTTGTGCTCTGATGAAAGGTGTGCACACTGATGAAAGGTGTGTACACCGTGATATGCTTGTGCTCTGATGAAAGGTGTGCACAATGATGAAATGTGCGCACACTGATTATATGTGTGTACTCTGATGATACGATGAAATGTGTGCAAGCTGGAAAAGGGTGTGCATTTTGATGATATGATGATATGTGTGCACGCTGATGAAAGTTGAGAACATGATGATACTTATGTGTGCACGCCGATGATATCTGAGCACACTGATAATATGTTTGCACTCTGATGATATGTGTGCACACTGATGAAAGGTGTGCATTCTGATATCTGTGTGCTCTGGTGAAAGGTGTGCAAGGTGTGTGGAATCTGTGTACCTGTATTGTTCTTTGTGGAAATGTTGCCTCAGCAGTGACAGCACAATGCTGCTTTTTGTGCACATTATGTCGTTCACGTTGTCACATTGACTTACACTAGAGTCCTGAAAATAGTTATAATCAAATCTCATCTCTGTTTCACTGGGCAGGTTTGTCATGACACACTGATACCATATCTCCTAGACTGACCTCCTAGACCTCTCTGTGTATTGAGTTTGACTGTAGTACAGTAGTGTTCAGAATAATAGTAGTGCTATGTGACTAAAAGGATTAATCCAGGTTTTGAGTATATTTCTTATTGTTACATGGGAAACAAGGTACCAGTAGATTCAGTAGATTCTCACAAATCCAACAAGACTGAGCATTCATGATATGCACACTCTTAAGGCTACGAAATTGGGCTATTAGTAAAAAAAAAAGTAGAAAAGGGGGTGTTCACAATAATAGTAGTGTGGCATTCAGTCAGTGAGTTCGTCAATTTTCTGGAACAAACAGGTGTGAATCAGGTGTCGCCTGTTTAAGGATGAAGCCAGCACCTGTTGAACATGCTTTTCTCTTTGAAAGCCTGAGGAAAATGGGACATTCAAGACATTGTTCAGAAGAACAGCGTAGTTTGATTAAAAAGTTGACTGGAGGGGGAAAAACTTATACGCAGGTGCAAAAAATTATAGGCTGTTCATCTACAATGATCTCCAAAGCTATAAAATGGACAAAAAAAAAACAGAGACGCGTGGAAGAAAACAGAAAACAACCATAAGAATAGAAGAATAACCAGAATGGCAAAGGCTCACCCATTGATCAGCTCCAGGATGATCAAAGACAGTCTGGAGTTACCTGTAAGTGCTGTGACAGTTAGAAGACGCCTGTGTGAAGCTAATTTATTTGCAAGAATCCCCCGCAAAGTCCCTCTGTTAAATAAAAGACGTGCAGAAGAGGTTACAATTTGCCAAAGAACACATCAACTGGCCTAAAGAGAAATGGAGGAATATTTTGTGGACTGATGAGAGTAAAATTGTTCTTTTTGGGTCCAAGGGCCACAGACAGTTTGTGAGACGACCCCCAAACTCTGAATTCAAGCCACAGTTCACAGTGAAGACAGTGAAGCATGGTGGTGCAAGCATCATGATATGGGCATGTTTCTCCTACTATGGTGTTGGGCCTATATATCACATACCAGGTATCATGGATCAGTTTGGATATGTCAGAATACTTGAAGAGGTCATCTTGCCTTATGCTGAAGAGGTCATGCCCTTGAAATGGGTGTTTCAACAAGACAATGACCCCAAGCACACTAGTAAACCAGCAAAATCTTGGTTCCAAACCAACAAAATTAATGCCTTACAGATGTGAAGAAATCATGAAAAACTATGGTTATACAACTAAATACTAGTTTAGTGATTCACAGGATTGCTAAAAAAAGCAGTTTGAACATAATAGTTTTGAGTTTGTAGCATCAACAGCAGATGCTACTACTATTATTGTGAACACCCCCTCTACTTTTTTTTTTTACTAATAGCCCAATTTCCCAAAGAGTGTGCATATCATGAATGCTTGGTCTTGTTGGATTTGTGAGAATCTACTGAATCTACTGGTACCTTGTTTCCCATGTAACATTAAGGAATATACCTGGACTAAATAAAACCTGGACTAATCTTTTTAGTCACATAGCACTACTATTATTCTGAACACTACTGTATGTGCATGTTTGGGTACAGGTTCAAGAATGGACAGGGCAGCGGCCTGGACGGTGGACAGTATCGTGTTTACATGAACGGCACGCTGGAGATCAAACGGGCAAGAGTCGAGGATGAGGGCACCTACACATGTGTCGCCAGCAACACCTTTGGCAAGTCCGACAGCCAGGTCCGCCTGGAGGTCAAAGGTAAGACAGGTTGAGTCATTGGGCCTGATTTTCAAAAACATGCACTCCTCCCCAAAAAAATGTGCATGCTTGCTGACTCACTGAGGATGGCATCTCTCCAATCTGCAGAATAGCATGTATTGTTAATTTAATGTGAAACATGACTTTTATTGTGGCTTCCTATGTTATGGACATATTAGTAGGATGTCCCGTGTGCATCTTGCCAGCTCCCGTTCGTCGTTGTGCACAGTCTGTGGTCCGTAATGTGGACAACCACCTACAGATAATAGTGATTGTAATTTTGTGAAGGAGACCCATCATGTGAACCCACATTTGAAGATCGCTGCCTTAAACTGAAATTTATGGCCCCTTCGCACATAACACGATTGAGGCCGAATGGAGCACGAAGGATTCCAATGGCAGTCATGAAAAATCGGTTGTGCCGACCGCCTCATACAGCAGCAGTCAGCACAACCATTTGGTCACAGCACATGCACTCCACATTCGCGTTGTGCTCGTGCTGGAAACCCAATCGAACTGCATAAGGATGAGATCGTACTGCCATCTGACCTGTACTGCATGTTATATGCAGGTCAGACCATTCGGACCGCGGTTGAGGGGCTGCGCGACATGATTGGTCATTTGACCCATGCTCAGTCAGAATGCTCGGTCAGAACCCACGAACATCCAGCAGTAATTGCTGGGCACTTAGAAAATGCGGGCCCATTCGTGTGGCCAGCAAGAATGTACTGTGCAGGACCGCTATTGAGGTGCAGCCGAGGTTTTGAAAACCGTCAGTGTGTTGTGCCCTCTCCCCAACCGAGCAACACAAACGGCATGCAAGTGTGTTATGTCCCCCTCCCCCTGAGCAACACAAATGGCATGCGAGTGTGCCACACACACACCACGATCCAACATTGTTGAGGTGCGGCTGAGGTGGCAAAGGCTCAAACGTTGGGCAGAGTGCAGTGCGATCACTGTCCAGTACAGCGCGCACACCTGGATGGTTGTCGTGTCCATGATGGAACATCTGACAGCTGTGGAACACCTATCATGGCATATCCAGCATGTCCTGGTGGAGATGGAATCACCGGCCAGCAACATGCCCACACCAACACAACAGAGATTAAAATAAAAACCCAGCTGCTCCAGCTGCATGTCACAGTGCCACTGCACCATCCAGCTGGACAGCCACGTCATGTAACATGGGATTGCTGATGATCATTGCCCAGGCGTGCCCACCGAGACAGTTTCATGGTGCCAGTGCACGCGGACACACCGAAGCCTTCAGGTCACGGCCCATGTGCGCCCACCAAGGCAATCAGATAATGCCAGTGCACACGGGCGCACTGAAGCTGTCAGGTGATCACATGCACGTTCACCAAGGTGATTATCATGTTGGAGTTCACCACTGTGTCATTGCTACTCAAAGCTGGAGAACACATATCATGCCATGAAGAACATCACCTCTCAACACGCCACCGTGTGTGGGCAGGCTCTCATGATAAAATAATAAAAACACATATCACCTTTGGAACACATTCACCTGTGCCAGCCAGGCTGCCCAATGTGAAAATATCCATCTGATCATGTGAACGGCTAGCTGGCGAGGCAAATGTCACGTCCATCGCGTGAGTTATAGTCCACATGACATGCTGTCCTTTGGCACGCTGTGCACGGATTGGTCAGAGACAGCTGAACGCGCGGACCCTCTGTGTGCCTGGTTGATGTGTTCCGCCGCGGGATCATACACAGCTGTCCAACCATCTGTCCGGACAGTGGTTGGAATTTTCAGGTTTCGCTATTCACCCTTTTTTGGCCTGTTACGGTCTCATTCGCCCAACTTCATGTTATGTGTGAATGGGCCATGATTGTGATTGTCAGTTAAAATGTGTGTGTTCGTGTCATTGTACACATAGCTGCAAGCGGCTGATTGAATTTCATTTTTGACTTGCAGTCATTAATGATCTTTGTGTGATTGACCACACAAACTTTGTGTAATTAATCATGTGATGTTTGTATAATTTAACATGTGATCTTTGCTTGATTGATCATGCAGTCTTTGTGTGATTACTCGTGATGTTTCTGTGATTATCATGTGATCTTCGTGTATTTAATCATTCAGTCTTTGTGATATTATCTTTGTGTGATTGATCATGAGATCTTTGTGTGATTAATCATGTGATCTTTGTGTGATTGCTCATGCAGTCTTTGTGTGGTTACTCATGATGTTTCTGTGAATAATCATGTGATCTTTGTGATGTTATCTTTGTGTGATTAATCATGTTATGTTTGTGTGTGTAATCATGAGAACTTTGTGTGATGAATCATGTGATTTTCATGTGTTTAATCACGATTGTCATTTGTTTACTCATGTGATGTTTGTGTGATTGATCACGCAGTCTTTGTGTGATTAATCATGTGATGTTTGTGTGATTAATCATGTGATCTTTGTGTGATTGATCATGAGATCTTTATGTGATTAATCATGTGATGTTTGTGTGATTTATCATATTTGTGTGCTTAATCATGCAGTCTTTGTGTGATTAATCATGCAGTCTTTGTGTGATTAATCATGTGGTCTTTGTGTGTTGTATCATATTATCTTTGTGTGATTAATCACGTGGTTTTCATTTGTTTACTCATGTGATGTTTGTGTGATTAATCATGAGATCTTTGTGTGATTTATATTATCTTTGTGTGCTTATATCAAATCAATTCAATTTTTTTATATAGCGCCAAATCACAACAAACAGTTGCCCCAAGGTGCTTTATATTGTAAGGCAAGGCCATACAATAATTACAGAAAAACCCCAACGGTCAAAATGACCCCCTGTGAGCAAGCACTTGGCGACAGTGGGAAGGAAAAACTCCCTTTTAACAGGAAGAAACCTCCAGCAGAACCAGGCTCAGGGAGGGGCAGTCTTCTGCTGGGACTGGTTGGGGCTGAGGGAGAGAACCAGGAAAAAGACATGCTGTGGAGGGGAGCAGAGATCAGTCACTAATGATTAAATGCAGAGTGGTGCATACAGAGCAAAAAGAGAAAGAAACAGTGCATCATGGGAACCCCCCAGCAGTCTAAGTCTATAGCAGCATAACTAAGGGATGGTTCAGGGTCACCTGATCCAGCCCTAACGCCCTTAATCAAATCAAATCAATTTTATTTATATAGCACCAAATCACAACAAACAGTTGACCCAAGGCACTTTCATTGTAAGGCAAAAGCCATACAACAACTACAGAAAAACTCCAACGGTCAAAACGACCCCCTGTGTCATCATCATAATAATCATCATGTAATCATGCAGTCTTTGTGTGATTAATCATGTGATGTTTGTGTGATTAATCATATTATCTTTGTGTGCTTAATCATGCAAGTCTTTGTGTGATTAATCATGTGATGTTTGTGTGATTTATCATATTATCTTTGTGTGCTTAATCATGCAGTCTTTGTGTGATTAATCATGTGGTCTTTGTGTGATTAATCATGTGATGTTTGCATGATTAATCATGTAATGTTTGTGTGATTGATCACACAGTCTTTGTGTGATTAATCATGTGATCTTTGTGTGGGCGATCATGAGATCTTTGTGTGATTAATCATGTGATCTTTGTGTGATTTATCATAATATCTTTGTGTGCTTAATCATACAGTCTTTGTGTGATTAATCATGTGGTCTTTGTGTGATGTATCATATTATCTTTGTGTGATTAATCACATGATCTTTGTGTACGAATGAGCAAGGTTGAAGCCGAATCAGGCCAAATGGGAAAAAAAGCCCAAATTTGCGGCACAGTTGGGTGGGACAGACATTGGGACTGCTGTGTACCATGTCACTCTACTGGACCCCGAATGCCATCCAACGTATGGACGTTAAATGCAGGTCCCCCTGATGTCTGCATCACTGTGGTACATGAGAGATCAGTTTATGATGGCCATCGGATGACCTCCGTCATCACCAGTGCACGCACCTGTTATAACAAGCAGTCTGTGATGTTGACTGACATGTAACGTGTTGACACCCCATGGGTCCAATCACTGTTATCCAACAGCTCACAATATGTGTCATGTGTGATATGTGATAAATGTGTCCTTTCCCTGTCCCACTCACTGTCTATCAGCATGATACGTCCCATCAGGGTGGACATTTCCTTCCCACACATAATGGACCATGTGCACATGTGCGATTGGCGTTTTGGAGCCCTGTGAGGGGCAGCGCTGTGATTGGACCTCACTGCTCCATAGGCTGCGCTCGATTGAAGTCCACAGCTCTACACATAACCATCCGCTTTTATCGCCGCTTGCAGCTGCCAGACAGAAGGAAGGTCACTGTCCGCTAAAGGGCTGATGTGCTGGAGAGAGTAAGAGGGGGCGAGAGAGGGGGCGGCCAGGCGAGCGAGTGAGGGGCAAGCGCTGTTTGAACACAGCATCATATGGAATAATTATTTCATAGTGCACAACACATCTGCCCTCGGATCATGGCGGGTGTCACCATCCCTCTTCGCACCAATGTCACATGGATGACATGACAGCTGATGGCAGCAGAGTGGCTGGTGATCACTGTGCGGTGGTAAGTGTGTCTGGAGTTGTTCCAAAGGTGATTATTTACTTTATTTGCATTACATTGCCAACCGTTTTAATGGTTTAGGTGATGTATCAGTTATTTAATGTTCATTACAGCTGTGACACCACATTCACAAGTGCTGTGCTGGTGAACGTCTATGTGATGCGCTGACTCATAACGCAGCCGTCTGCAAGGGGTGTTACATCCATGATAACATAATATTACAGGCTGTATCTGCTGTGGCGACCCCAAACAATAACAGGAGCAGCCAAAAGGGTTAGGGTTAGTGGATCTGTAATATCATGTTCATTATGGGCATAACACTGCATTCATCTGCGTGTGCTGCCAGAACAGTGGCCGAATATTCATTCGGGCGGCATTCGGGCTCATTTGACCTCTAGTGTGAGAGGCGTATAATTATATGATGTTTGTCTGATTAGTGTTCTTTGTGTGATTAATCATGCAATCTTTGTGTGATTAATCATGTGATATTTTTGTGATTAGTCATGATATTTGTGTGATTAAGCATGTGTTCTTTGTGTGATTAATCATGTGATATTTTTGTGATTAGTCATGATATGTGTGTGATTAAGCATGTGTTCTTTGTGTGATTAATCATGTAATCTATATGTGATTAGTCATGATATTTTTGTGATTAGTCATGATATTTGTGTGATTAAGCATGTGTTCTTTGTGTGATTAATCATGTGATATTTTTGTGATTAGTCATGATATGTGTGTGATTAAGCATGTGTTCTTTGTGTGATTAATCATGTAATCTATATGTGATTAGTCATGATATTTGTGTGATTAAGCATGTGTTCTTTGTGTGATTAATCATGTGATATTTTTGTGATTAGTCATGATATGTGTGTGATTAAGCATGTGTTCTTTGTGTGATTAATCATGTAACCTATATGTGATTAGTCATGATATTTTTGTGATTAGTCATGATATTTGTGTGATTAAGCATGTGATCTTTGTGATTAATCATGTGATCTATATGTGATTAGTCATGATATTTTTGTGATTAAGCATGTAGTCATGATATTTTTGTGATTAAGCATGTGATCTTTGTGTGATTAAGCATGTGATCTTTGTGTGATTAATCATGTGATCTATATGTGATTAGTCATGATATTTTTGTGATTAAGCATGTGATCTTTGTGTGATTAAGCATGTGATCTTTGTGTGATTAGTCATGATATTTGTGTAATTAAGCATGTGATCTTTGTGTGATTAAGCATGTGATCTTTGTGTGATTAATCATGTGATCTATTTGTGATTAGTCATGATATTTTTGTGATTAAGCATGTGATCTTAATGTGATTAGTCATGATATTTTTGTGATTAAGCATGTGATCTTTGTGTGATTAAGCACGTGATCTTTATGTGATTAGTCATGATATTTTTTGTGATTAAGCATGTGATCTTTGTGTGATTAAGCATGTGATCTTTGTGTGATTAAGCATGTGATCTTTATGTGATTAGTCATGATATTTGTGTGATTAAGCATGTCATCTTTGTGTGATTAATCATGTGATCTATTTGTGATTAGTCATGATATTTGTGTGATTAAGCATGTGATATTTGTGTGATTAAGCATGCGATCTTTATGTGATTAGTCATGATATTTGTGTAATTAGTCATGATATTTGTGTGATTAATCATACGATCTTTGTGTGATTAATCATGTGATCTATATGTGATTAGTCATGATATTTGTGTGATTAAGCATGTGATCTTTGTGTGATTAATCATGTGATCTATTTGTGATTAGTCATGATATTTGTGTGATTAAGCATGTGATCTTTGTGTAATTAAGCATGCGACCTTTATGTGATTAGTCATGATATTTGTGTAATTAGTCATAATATTTGTGTGATTAATCATACGATCTTTGTGTGATTAATCATGTGATCTATATGTGATTAGTCATGATATTTGTGTGATTAAGCATGTGATCTTTGTGATTAATCATGTGATCTATTTGTGATTAGTCATGATATTTGTGTGATTAAGCATGTGATCTTTGTGTGATTAAGCATGCGATCTTTATGTGATTAGTCATGATATTTGTGTAATTAGTCATGATATGTGTGTGATTAATCATACGATCTTTGTGTGATTAATCATGTGATCTATATGTGATTAGTCATGATATTTGTGTGATTAAGCATGTGTTCTTTGTGTGATTAATCATGTGATCTATATGTGATTAGTCATGATATTTTTGTGATTAGTCATGATATTTGTGTGATTAAGTATGTGTCGTTTGTGTGATTAATCATGTGATCTTTATGTGATTGATCACACATCTTTGTGATTAATCATGTGATCTTTCTGCATATTTGTGTGATCTTTGTGTGATTATTGCATGTTTTTGTGTGATCTTTGTGTGTTTTTTGTGTGATCTTTGAGTGATCTTTGTGTGCTAATTGAGTGTTTTTTTCTGATTTTTGAGTGATAATTGCATGTTTTTTGTGATCTTTAAGTGATAATTGCGTGTTTTATGTGATATTTGTGTTATAATTACATTTTTGTGTGATTGTTGAGTGTTTTTATGTGATCTTTGTGTGAACATTGTGTTTTTATGTGATCTTTGTGATAACTGATTGATTTTATTTGATCTTTGAGTGATTTTTATATTATCATTGTGTGATAATTGAGCAATTTATATGTGATCTTTGTGTTAATTCAGTGATTTTTATGTGATCTTTGTGTGATAGTGATTTTATGAGATCTTTGAGTGATTTTTTAATGTGATCTTTGTGATTGATCATGCAATCCTTGCATTATATCATGTGATATTTGTGTGATTGGTCATGTGAGCTTTGTGTGATTAGTCATGTCATATTGTGTGACTGATTGGTCATGTCATATTTGTGTGATTGATTGGTCATGTGGGCTTTGTGTAATTGATCGTGATATTTCTGCATATATGTGTAATTTCTATGTCACCTTTGTGTTAATTCAGTGATTTTCTGTGATCTTTGAGTCATTATTTAAATGTGATCTTTGTGATTGATCATGCGATTGTTGCGTTATATCATGTGATCTTTGTGTAATTAATCATGTAATATTTGTGTATTTGGTCATGTGTTCTTTGTGTGACTGATTGGTCATGCCATATTAGTGTGATTGATTGGTCATGTAGCCTTTGTGGGATTGCTCATGTGGCCTTTGTGTAATTAATCGTGATATTTCTGCATGTGCATGTGATTTCTATGTGACCTTTGTATTAATTCAGTGATTTTTATGTGATCTTTGTGTGATAGTGATTTTATGAGATCTTTGAGTGTTTTTTTAATGTGATCATTGTGATTGATCATGCAATTGTTGCATTATATCATGTGATCTTTGTGTAATTAATCATGTGATATTTCTGTGACTGATTGGTCATGTCATATTTGTGTGATTGATTGGTCATGTGGCCTTTGTGGGATTGGTCATGTGGCTTTTGTGTAATTAATCGTGATATTTCTGCATGTGCATGTGATTTCTATGTGACCTTTGTTTTAATTCAGTGATTTTTATGTGATCTTTGTGTGATAGTGATTTTATGAGATCTTTGAGTGTTTTTTTAATGTGATCATTGTGATTGATCATGCAATTGTTGCATTATATCATGTGATCTATGTGTAATTAATCATGTGATATTTGTGTAATTGGTCATGTGATCTTTGTGTGATTGATTGGTCATGTCATATTTGTGTGATTTATTAGTCATATGGCCTTTGTGTGATTGGTCATGTGGCCTTTGTGTAAACAATTGTGATTTTTCTGCCTATGCCTGTGATTTTGAGGTGAACTTTGACTCTTTTTTTTGTGTGATAATTGGCTGTTTTTGTGTGATCTTTGTGTGATAAATGAGTGTTTTATGTGATCTTTGAGTGGTTTTTATTTGATTTTTGTGTGATAAATGAATGTTTTTATGTGATCTTTGAGTGGTTATTATGTGATCTTTGTGTGATAATTGAGTGATTTTGATGTGATCTTTGAGAGTTTTTTCTGTGATCTTTGTTTGATAATTGCATGTTTTTCTGTGATCTTTGTGTGATAATTGAGTGATTTTTATGTGATCTTTGAGAGTTTTTTCTGTGATCTTTGTTTGATAATTGCATGTTTTTATGTGATCTTTGTGTGATAATTGAGTGTTTTGTGTGTGATCTTTGTGTGATAATCACATGTTTTTATGTGATCTTTGTGTTATTTTTATGTGATTTTTGTGGGATAATTGTGTGATAATTGCATGTTTTTTATGTGATCTTTGTGTGATAATTGAGCATTTTGTGTGGGATCTTTGTGTGATAATAACGTTTTTATGTGATCTTTGTGTTATTTTTATGTGATTTTTGTGGGATAATTGTGTAATAATTGCATGTTTTTATGTGATCTTTCTATGATAATTGAGTGATTTTTTAATGTGATCTTTAAGTGGTTTTATGTGATCTTTGTGTGATAATTAAGTGATTTTTATATGCTTTTTGAGTGATTTTTCTGGGATAAATTTGTGTTCTTTGTGTGATATTGAGTGTTTTTATGTGATCTTTGTGTCATAATTGAGTGATTTTTATGTGATCTTTGAGTGTTTTTTCTGTGATCTTTGTTTGATAATTGCATGTTTTTTATATGATCTGAGTGGTTTTTATGTGATCTTTGTGTGATATTGAGTGTTTTATGTGATCTTTGAGTGGTTTTTGTGTGATAATTGCATGTTTTTATGTGGTTTTTGTGTGATAATTGCATGTTTTTATGTGATCTTTGTGAGATAATTTAATGTTCTTATGTGATCTTTGAATGATTTTTGTGGGATAATTTTGTGTTCTTTGTGTGATATTGTGTGTTTTTATGTGATCTTTGAGTGGTTTTTGTGTGATAATTACATGTTTTTCTATGATCTTTGTGTGATAATTGCATGTTTTTTATATGATCTGAGTGGTTTTTGTGTGATCTTTGTGTGATAATTGCATGTTTTTTGTGTGATCTTTGTGTGATAATTGTGTGATCTTTGTGTGATAGTTGCTTTTTTGTGTGATCTTTGTGTGATAATTCTCTTTTTTGTGTGATCTTTAAGTGATAATTGTGTGATCTTTGTCTGATAGTTGCTTTTTTGTTTGATCTTTGTGTTATAATTACATATTTTTTGTGACGTTTGAGTAATTTTTTATGTGATCTTTCTGTTATAATTATGTGATAATTGAGTGAATCATTTTTATGTGGTAATTGAGTGTTTTTTGTGATATTTCAGTGATTTTTGTGTGATCTTTGTGTGATCCTTGAGTGATTTTTGTGTTATCTTTGAGTGTTTTTTGTGTGATAATTGTGTTTATCGTGTGATCTTTGTGTGATAATTGAATGTTTTTTGTGTGATATTTGTGTGAACATTGTCGTAATTTAGTGATGTTTGTATGATGTTTGAGTGATTTTTGTGTGATCTTTATGTAGTAATTGAGTGATCTTTGATTTTTTTGTGTGATCTTTGAGTGATTTTTTCTGATCTTTGCGTGATCTTTGAGTGATATTGTGTGATCTGTGTGATTTTTGTCTTATCTTTGTGTGATATTTGGATGATTTTTGTCTGATCTTTGTGTGTTTTTTATGTGATCTTTGAGTGATTTTTGTCTCATCTTTGTGTTGTGATTGAGTGATCCATGTTTGATTTTTCTGTGATGTTTGATTGTTTTTTGTGTGATCTTTGTGTGATAATTGAGTTTTTGTGTGATATTTATGTGATTTTTTTGTGTAATCTTTTTGTGATCGTGGGTGCTTGTGGGTGATTTTGGGTGATCTTTCAGTGACAATTGCCTGTTTTTGTGTGGTTTTTGGGTGATTTTTGTGTGGTCTTTGGATGATTTATTAGTGATTTTTTTGTGACAGTGGTGTGTTTTTTGTGTGAGTGCTTTTGTATGATCACTGTGCTGCGGTGGTTTGAATCATATTTATCTAATAGATTACAATCTGTTCATGTAAATGGGGAATCTTCTTCACAGACTAAGGTTAATTATGGAGTTCCACAAGGTTCTGTGCTAGGACCAATTTTATTCACTTTATACATGCTTCCCTTAGGCAGTATTATTAGACAGCATTGCTTAAATTTTCATTGTTACGCAGATGATACTCAGCTTTATCTATCCATGAAGCCAGAGGACACACACCAATTAGCTAAACTGCAGGATTGTCTTACAGACATAAGGACATGGATGACCTCTAATTTCCTGCTTTTAAACTCAGATAAAACTGAAGTTATTGTACTTGGCCCCACAAATCTTAGAAACATGGTGTCTAACCAGATCCTTACTCTGGATGGCATTACCCTGACCTCTAGTAATACTGTGAGAAATCTTGGAGTCATTTTTGATCAGGATATGTCATTCAATGCGCATATTAAACAAATATGTAGGACTGTTTTTTTGCATTTGCGCAATATCTCTAAAATCAGAAAGGTCTTGTCTCAGAGTGATGCTGAAAAACTAATTCATGCATTTATTTCCTCTAGGCTGGACTATTGTAATTCATTATTATCAGGTTTGTTGTGTGGGTCGCTGAAGAGGAGGTACTGCTGGCCCACTACCACCAGATGGCGCCCTGCTTGGAGTGCGGGCTTCAAGCACAAGAGGGCGTTGGAGCCGCTGGGAGTGACAGCTGTCACTTATCAGCACCAGCTGTCACTCGTTCAACTCATCACCATATAAGCTGGACTGCAACTCCACCTCCTCGCCGAGAAATCAGCTACCGTTCCAGGTAATCTTTCTCTGCTGTGATTTTCTGAGTGTTTAAACATTGTTCTGTGTGCAGCCGTTTATCCTGTGGACTCAGTCTGTAATTGGATTGGCGGATAGTGTGACTTGCGACGTCTTCGCCTTACACTCCTTCCAGGGAGAGCGACTGACAGGAGCTGCACGGGTGATTCTGTGTCTGGAGGTGGAGGTTCTCCCTCCCGGAGGAACTAAGCTTTACACGATTGCTGGGTGTGTATTCACACACCCACCATTAACTGTTTCTGTTTTCTGCCAGCAGTACCGGGTCTGACTGCTGAAGACAATGGCCACCTGGGGCGCAGGGCTTGGCGGCTCCGGTGTTCTTCAGATCCGTTGGTGGTGGAAGCTGTGTGGGATCCGGCTCTTCTCTCGCCAGACGTCTTCTATCTTCGAGCCTGCCCACACGTCACCTTGTGTATAATTGACAATCCACATTATTGTTATTGCCTGTATTTCGTTGTGCGATTCACAACATTAAATTGTTACTTTTGGCTTATCCATTGTCCGTTCATTAACACCCCTGTTGTGGGTCCGTGTCAGGACACCTTCCCAACATGATTTCTCGGCCAGCGTCATGGATCCTGAGGGGCGTCAACCATCGCTTGAACAGCCAATGGAAGAGCGAGGTGAACAGGCGTCAGCAGGAGGCGTGTTAGGTGAGCTGCAGCAAATCTTAACCGCTTTCACTGCTCGGTTGGACTTAGTCACCGAGCGGAATGTGATTCTCAATCGGAGGATGGAGGCTCTCACCGCCCGGGTGGAAGCGCAGGCTCAGTGCGCTGCTGCAGCACCTCCCCCTGCTGACCGGAGGCCTGAAACAGACATTCCGCTGGTCATTCAACGAACCCCCCCACCGTTCCCTGAAGCATACATAAGCCCTCTGGAGCCGTACGGAGGCTGTGTCGAGATGTGCGCGGACTTCTTAATGCAGTGCTCGCTCGTCTTTTCACAGCGTCCCGTCATGTACACGTTAGACGCTAGCCGGGTGGCTTACGTTATAAATTTGCTTCGAGGAGAGGCACGCGCCTGGGCTACGGCGCTCTGGGAGCAGAATTCACGGCTCCTAACATCATACGCTGGGTTTGTGAGGGAGTTCAGACAAGTGTTCGACCACCCTCATAGAGGCGAGACAGCTTCAAGCGTGCTGCTGTCGATAAGACAGGGGTGCCGGAGCGCAGCTAAGTATGCAGTTGACTTCCGCATCGCGGCAGCGCGAGCCGGCTGGAATGCTGTTGCGCTCCACGCCGCCTTTGTAAACGGACTGTCTCTGGTCCTTAAGGAGCACCTGGTGGCAAAGGACGAGCCACGGGATTTAGACGGGCTTATCGACCTGGTTATACGGTTGGACAACCGATTAACAGAACACCGACGGGAGCGAGACGAGGGGCGTGGTCAGGCACAAGCCGTCCCTCTTCCTCCCGGGTCCGAAAGGGAGCCGTCTTCCCCACTCTCCACAGCCAGGGCACTCCACGTGACGACAGCTCCCCCTGCTGCCGTTGCTATGGAGACGAGCAGAGCCAAAAGGCGATCAGATCAGAGACAGAGGAGGCTGGTCCATGGGGAGTGTTTTCTCTGCAGCTCAACTGAGCACACGCAGAAAAACTGCCCCAAACGGTCAAAACAGCAGCACCCATCCTTAGAAACTGGGCTAAGGGTGGGTCACAATACCCACGCGGGGAAACCCCGTAAATCTGCACGAATCCCAGTCACGATCCTAAGTGAGGATTTAACCCTTCACGCCCCAGTACTAGTAGACACGGGGTCGGAAGGGAATCTGCTGGACAGCAGATGGGCAAAGGAAGTAGGGATCCCTCTGGTGGCTCTGCCTTCACCTTTGAAGGTATGGGCACTAGATGGCACCCTTCTTCCATTAATCACACAACAGACACAGCCCGTGACATTGGTTGTGTCTGGGAATCACAGGGAGGAGATCGTGTTTTATGTAACACCTTCTACCTCCCGAGTGATTCTAGGGTTTCCATGGATGGTGAAGCACAATCCCTGGATTGATTGGCCGTCTGGGGTTGTGACGCAGTGGAGCGAAACCTGCCACCGGGAATGTTTAGGATCCTCGGTTCCACCCGGTGTGACAGCTACTGAGGAGGTCAAAGTCCCCCCCAATCTGACGGCGGTGCCGGAGGAGTACCATGATCTTGCTGACATCTTCAGCAAAGATCTGGCACTCACTCTTCCCCCGCACAGACCATACGATTGCGCCATCGATTTGATCCCGGGCGCTGAGTACCCGTCCAGCAGGCTGTACAACCTCTCACGTCCAGAATGATTATCAATGGAGACCTACATCCGGGACTCCTTAGCTGCCGGGCTGATCCGGAACTCCACCTCCCCGATGGGTGCAGGTTTCTTTTTTGTGGGTAAGAAGGACGGCGGACTCCGTCCATGCATCGATTACAGAGGGCTGAATGAGATTATGGTTTGTAATCGATACCCATTACCTCTGTTGGATTCAGTGTTCACGCCCCTGCATGGAGCCCAAGTATTCACCAAACTCGATCTTAGGAATGCGTACCACTTGGTTCGGATCCGGAAGGGAGACGAGTGGAAGATGGCATTTAACACCCCCTTAGGTCACTTTGAGTACCTGGTCATGCCGTTCGGCCTCACTAACGCCCCTGCGATGTTCCAAGCATTGGTTAATGACATCTTGCGGGACTTCCTGCACCGGTTTGTCTTCGTATATCTAGACGATATACTCATCTTTTCTCCGGACCCTGAGACTCATGTCCAGCATGTACATCAGGTCCTGCAGCGGTTATTGGAGAACCGGCTGTTTGTGAAGGGCGAGAAGTGCAAGTTCCACCGTACTTCTTTGTCCTTCCTGGGGTTCATCATCTCCTCCAACTCCGTCTCCCCTCATCCGGCCAAGGTTGCGGCGGTGAGAGATTGGCCCCAACCAACAAGCCGTAGGAAGCTGCAACAGTTCCTCGGTTTTGCAAATTTCTACAGGAGGTTCATTAAGGGTTACAGTCAGGTAGTGAGCCCCCTGACTGCCCTAAACTCCACTAAAGTCCCCTTCACCTGGTCGGATCGGTGCGAAGCCGCGTTTAGGGAGTTGAAACGCCGGTTCTCGTCTGCACCAGTTCTGGTGCAGCCTGATCCTAATCGCCAGTTCATAGTTGAAGTGGATGCCTCTGACTCAGGGATAGGAGCTGTGCTATCCCAGAGCAGGGAGTACGATAAGGTTCTCCACCGTTGTGCCTATTTTTCCCGCAGGTTGACCCCGGCTGAGAGGAATTATGACGTTGGCAATCGGGAACTCCTGGCGGTGAAGGAGGCTCTTGAAGAGTGGAGACACCTGTTGGAGGGAGCGACGGTGCCCTTCACGGTTTTCACGGACCATCGGAACCTGGAGTACATCCGGACCGCCAAGCGGCTGAACCCCAGGCAAGCCCGCTGGTCACTGTTCTTTGGGCGCTTTGACTTCCAGATTACATACTGCCCCGGGACCAAGAACCAACGATCGGATGCCCTGTCCCGGGTGCACGAAGAGGAAGCCAAGGCCGAGTTGTCGGACCCAACAGAGACCATCATCCCCGAGTCCACTGTCGTGGCCACCCTCACCTGGGACATGGAGAAGACCGTCCAGGAGGCCCTGACACGGAACCCGGACCCGGGGACCGGCCCGAGGAACAAATTGTACGTCCCACCAGAGGCCAGACCTGCGGTTTTGGACTTCTGTCATGGTTCCAAGCTATCCTGTCATCCTGGGGTGCGCAGAACCATGGCAGTGGCCCAGCAGCGTTTCTGGTGGGCGTCTATGGAGGCCGATGCCTGGGATTATGTCCAGGCCTGTACCACCTGTGCCAGGGGCAAGGCCGACCACCTACCGGTGCCTCACCGCCCCTGGTCCCACATCGGCCTGGACTTTATCACGGACCTCCCGCTGTCCCAGGGCAACACCACCATCCTCACGATAGTGGACCGGTTCTCCAAGGCGGCCCACTTCGTGGCCCTCCCGAAGCTCCCGACGGCCCAGGAGACGGCAGACCTCCTGGTCCACCACGTCGTGCATCTGCATGGGATACCAGCGGACATCTTCTCGGATCGTGGTCCTCAGTTCTCTTCCCAAGTCTGGAGGAGTTTCTGCAGGGAACTAGGGGCCACCGTGAGTCTCTCGTCCGGGTATCACCCTCAGACAAACAGACAGGCAGAGCGGGCTAACCAGGAGCTGGAGCAGGCCCTCCGCTGCGTGACCTCCGCGCACACGATGGCCTGGAGCAACCATCTGGCCTGGATTGAGTATGCCCACAACAGCCAAGTGTCGTCTGCCACCAGCCTCTCCCCGTTTGAGGTGTGTTTGGGGTACCAGCCCCCATTGTTCCCACTCGTGGAGGGGGAGGTCGGTGTGCCCTCGGTCCAGGCCCACCTCAGGAGGTGCCGCCGGGTGTGGCGGACTGCCCGTTCTGCCCTGTTGAAGGCCCGGATGAGGGCCAAGGCCCCTGCATACCACCAGGAGGTGTGGTTGTCGACAAAGGACATCCCACTTCAAGTGGAATCACAGAAACTCAAGGACAGGTTTATTGGACCATTTCCCATCCTCAAAGTCCTCAGTCCGGCCGCAGTGAAGCTAAAGCTGCCAGCTTCACTGCGGATCCACCCGGTTTTCCATGTGTCTTGTCTCAAACCTCATCACACCTCACCACTCTGCACCCCTGGCCCTGCACCGCCTCCTGCCCGGATCATCGACGGGGAGCCAGCATGGACCGTGCGTCGGCTCCTGGGCGTCCGTCGTAAGGGCCGGGGGTTCCAGTATCTGGTGGACTGGGAGGGGTATGGACCCAAAGAACGCTCCTGGGTGAAGAGGAGCTTCATCCTGGACCCGGCCCTCCTGGCCGATTTCTACAACCGGCACCCGGACAAGCCTGGTCGGGCGCCAGGAGGTGCCCGTTGAGGGGGGGGGGGGGTCCTGTTGTGTGGGTCGCTGAAGAGGAGATACTGCTGGCCCACTACGACCAGATGGCGCCCTGCTTGGAGTGCGGGCTTCAAGCACGAGAGGGCATCGGAGCCACTGGGAGTGACAGCTGTCACTTATCAACACCAGCTGTCACTCATTCAACTCATCACCATATAAGCTGGACTGCAACTCCACCTCCTCGCCGAGAAATCAGCTACCGTTCCAGGTAATCTTTCTCTGCTGTGATTTTCTGAGTGTTTAAACATTGTTCTGTGTGCAGCCGTTTATCCTGTGGACTCAGTCTGTAACTGGATTGGCGGATAGTGTGACTTGCGATGTCTTCGCCTCACACTCCTTCCAGGGAGAGCGACTGACAGGAGCTGCACGGATGATTCTGTGTCTGGAGGTGGAGGTTCTCCCTCCCGGAGGAACTAAGCTTTACACGATTGCTGGGTGTGTATTCACACACCCACCATTAACTGTTTCTGTTTTCTGCCAGCAGTACCGGGTCTGACTGCTGAAGACAGTGGCCACCTGGGGCGCAGGGCTTGGCAGCTCCGGTGTTCTTCAGCTCCGTTGGTTGTGGAAGCTGTGTGGGATCCGGCTCTTCTCTCGCCAGACGTCTTCTATCTTCGAGACTGCCCACACGTCACCTTGTGTATAATTGACAATCCACATTATTGTTATTGTCTGTATTTTGTTGTGCGATTCACAACATTAAATTGTTACTTTTGGCTTATCCATTGTCCGTTCATTAACGCCCCCTGTTGTGGGTCCGTGTCACGACACCTTCCCAACAAGGTTGTCCTAAAAGTTCCCTGAAAAGCCTTCAGTTAATTCAAAATGCTGCAGCTAGAGTACTGACAGGGACTAGAAGGAGAGAGCATATCTCACCCATATTGGCTTCTCTTCATTGGCTTCCTGTTAATTCTAGAATAGAATTTAAAATTCTTCTTCTTACTTATAAGGTTTTGAATAATCAGGTCCCATCTTATCTTAGGGACCTCATAGGACCATATCACCCCAATAGAGCGCTTCGCTCTCAGACTGCAGGCTTACTTGTAGTTCCTAGGGTTTGTAAGAGTAGAATGGGAGGCAGAGCCTTCAGCTTTCAGGCTCCTCTCCTGTGGAACCAGCTCCCAATTCAGATCAGGGAGACAGACACCCTCTCTACTTTTAAGATTAGGCTTAAAACTTTCCTTTTTGCTAAAGCTTATAGTTAGGGCTGGATCAGGTGACCCTGAACCATCCCTTAGTTATGCTGCTATAGACGTAGACTGCTGGGGGGTTCCCATGATGCACTGTTTCTTTCTCTTTTTGCTCTGTATGCACCACTCTGCATTTAATCATTAGTGATTGATCTCTGCTCCCCTCCACAGCATGTCTTTTTCCTGGTTCTCTCCCTCAGCCCCAACCAGTCCCAGCAGAAGACTGCCCCTCCCTGAGCCTGGTTCTGCTGGAGGTTTCTTCCTGTTAAAAGGGAGTTTTTCCTTCCCACTGTCGCCAAGTGCTTGCTCACAGGGGGTCGTTTTGACCGTTGGGGTTTTTCTGTAATTATTGTATGGCCTTACAGTATAAAGCGCCTTGGGGCAACTGTTTGTTGTGATTTGGCGCTATATACATAAAATTGATTTGATTTTGATTTGATTTGATTTGATCTTTGAGTTATTTATATTCAAGCTTTGTGTTGTAATTTAGTAATATTTGTGCGCTCGTTCAGTGATTTTTGTGGGATCCTTGGGTGTTTTTGTGTGACAATTTAGTGATTTTTGTTTGATCTGTGAGTGATAATTATGTGTTTTTTGTGTGACCTTTGTGTGAAAATTGCCTGTTTTTTGTTTGATCTTTGTGTGATAATTGAGTGGGTTTTTTGTGTGATTATTGCATTTTGTATGATCTTTGATTCTTCAGTGATTTTTGTGTGATTGTTGTGTGATAATTGTTTTTTCTGTGAGCTTTGCATGATTTTTGTGTGATCTTTTTGTGATATTTGTGTGATCTTTGAGTGATATTTGAGTGATTTTTGTGTGATCTTTGGGTGTTTCTTAAGTGATTTTTGTGTGATAATTGCTTGTTTATGTGTGGTTTTTGTGTGATAATTTCATGTTTTTATGTGATCTTTGTGTGATAATTGAGTCTTTTTTGTGTGATCCTTGAGTGATTTTTGTCTGATCTTTGTGTGATTCTTAAGTGATTTTTGTGTGACAGTTGCGTGTTTTGTGTGATAATTTTGCATTTTTGTGTGATCTTTGTGTGATAATTGAGTGTGTTTGTGTGATCTTTGAGTGATATTTGTGTGATAATTGTGTGTTTTTTGTGTGATCTTTGCATGATTTTTGTGTGACCTTTCTATGATTGAGCGTTTTTGTGAGATCTTTGCATGATTTTTGTGTGACCTTTCTATGATTGAGCGTTTTTGTGAGATCTTTGCATGGTTTTTTGTGGGATGTTTATGTGATTATTGCATTTTGTGTGATCTTTGTGTGATTCTTTAGTGATTTTTGTGTGATTGTTTTGTGATAATTGTTTTTTGTGTGATCTTTGTGTGATTTTTGTGTGATCTTTTTATGATAATTGAGTGTTTTTGTGTGATCTTTGAATGATATTTGAGTGATTTTTGTGAGATTGCGTGTTTTTTTGTGGGATGTTTGTGTGATTATTGCATTTTGTGTGATCTTTGTGTGATTCTTTAGTGATTTTTGTGTGATTGTTTTGTGATAATTGTTTTTTGTGTGATCTTTGTGTGATTTTTGTGTGATCTTTGTGTGATCTTTTTGTGATAGAGTGTTTTTGTGTGATCTTTGAATGATATTTGAGTGATTTTTGTGAGATTGCGTGTTTTTTGTGGGATGTTTGTGTGATTATTGCATTTTGTGTGATCTTTGTGTGATTCTTTAGTGATTTTTGTGTGATTGTTTTGTGATAATTGTTTTTGTGTGATCTTTGCGTGATTTTTGTGTGATCTTTGTGTGATCTTTTTGTGATAATTGAGTGTTTTTGTGTGATCTTTGAATGATATTTGAGTGATCTTTGTGTGATCTTTTTGTGATAATTGAGTCTTTTTGTGTGATCTTTGAATGATATTTGAGTGATTTTTGTGTGATCTTTGTGTGATCTTTTTGTGATAATTGAGTGTTTTTGTGTGATCTTTGAATGATATTTGAGTGATTTTTGTGTGATCTTTGGGTGTTTTTTGTGTGATAATTGAGTGATTTTTGTTTGATCTGTGAGTGATAATTACGTGTTTTTGTGTGATCTTTGTGTGATAATTGAGTGGGTTTTTTTGTGTAATTGTTGAGTGATCTTTGTGTGGTAATTGAGTGTTTTTTGTGTGATTTTTGAGTGATTGTTATGTGATCTTTGTGTGGTAATTGAGTGGTCTTTGTGTGATCTTTGAGTATTTTTTGTGTGATCTTTGAGTGATTTTGTGTGATCATTATGTAATAATTGAGTGATTTTTTTCTGATCTTTGTGTGATCTTTGAGTGATTTTTGTCTGATCTTTATGTGATTAAGTGATTTTTATGTGATTTTTGTGTGATAATTGTGTGTTTTTGGGTGGTTTTTGGGTGATAATTTAGGATTGTTGTGTGATCTTTGTGTGATAATTGAGTGTTTTTGTGTGATTTTTGTGTGGTTATTGTATTGTGTGATCTTTGAGTGATATTTGAGTGTTTTGTGTGATCTTTGTGTGATAGTGATCAGGTCCCATCTTATCTTAGGGACCTCATAGTACCATATCACCCCAATAGAGCGCTTCGCTCTCAGACTGCAGGCTTACTTGTAGTTCCTAGGGTTTGTAAGAGTAGAATGGGAGGCAGAGCCTTCAGCTTTCAGGCTCCGCTCCTGTGGAACCTCCACAGCATGTCTTTTTCCTGGTTCTCTCTCCCTCAGCCCCAACCAGTCCCAGCAGAAGACTGCCCCTCCCCGAGCTTGGTTCTGCTGGAGGTTTCTTCCTGTTAAAAGGGAGTTTTTCCTTCCCACTGTTGCCAAGTGCTTGCTCACAGGGGGTCGTTTTGACCGTTGGGGTTTTTCCGTAATTATTGTATGGCTTTTGCCTTACAATATAAAGCACCTTGGGGCAACTGTTTGTTGTGATTTGGCGCTATATAAATTAAATTGATTTGATTTGATTTGATCTTTGTGTGATCTTTGTCTGATAATTTAGTGTTTTTTGTGATGTTTGCATGGTTTTTGTGTGATCTTTGAGTGATTTTTGTCTGATCTTTGTGTGATTTTAAGTGATTTTTGTGTGATCTTTGTTTTTTGTGTGTTCTTTGTGTGATAATTGAGTGACTTTTGTGTGATCATTGTGTGTCTTTTGTGTACTCTGTATGATTATTGTGTATATTCTTGTAATCTTTGTGTGATTCTTAAGTGATTTTTTTGTGAACTTTGGGTGTTTTTGGGGTGATGTTTGAGTCATTTTTGTGCAAACTTTGGGTAGTAATTGAGTCATCGTTGTGTGATCTTTAGGTGGCTTTTGTCTGATCTTTGCATGGTCTGAATAATTTTTGTCAGATTTTTGTGTGATGTTTTTTGTGATAATAGTGTGACTGTTGTGTGATCTTTGTGTTGTAATTGGTGGATCTTTGAGTGATTTTTGCGTGATCTTTGACTGTTTTTTATGTGATCTTTGTCTGATAATTGCAATGTTTTTGTGTGATAGTTTAGCATTTTTGTGTGATCTTTGTATGATAATTGCATGGTTTTGTGTGATCTTTGAGTGATATTTGTGTGATCTTTGCGTTATAATTTAGTGTTTTTGTGTGATCTTTGCAGGTTTTTTGTCTGATCATTGTGTGATAAATGCGTGTTTTTAGTGTGCTCTTTGCATGATTTTTGTGATCTTTATAAAATTGAGTGTTTTTGTGTGATCTTTGCGTGTGATCTGCGTCTGATCCCTTTTTTGTGTGATCTTTGCATGATAATTCCATGGTTTTTGAGTGATCTTTGAGTGGTTTTTGTGTGATCTTTGTGTGATAATTGAGTGTTTTTGTGTGATCTTTGAGTGATATTTGAGTGTTTTTGTGTGATCTTTGAGTGGTTTTTGTGATCATTGTGTTATAGTGTTTTTGTGTGATTTTTGTGTGATCTTTGTGTGATAATTGTTTTTGTGTGATGTTGGAGTGATTTTTGTGTGATCTTTGTCTGATCCCTTTTTTGTGTGATCTTTGCATGATAATTCCATGGTTTTTGAGTGATCTTTGAGTGGTTTTTGTGTGATTTTTGTGTGATAATTGAGTGTTTTTGTGTGATCTTTGAGTGATATTTGAGTGTTTTTGTGTGATTTTTGTGTGATAATTGAGTGTTTTTGTGTGATCTTTGAGTGATATTTGCATGGTTTTTCTGTGATCTTTGTGTGATAAGTGTTTTTTGTGTGATCTGTGAGTGATTTTTGTGATCGTTGTGTGATAGTGTTTTTGTGTGATCTTTGAGTGATTTTTGAGTGTTTTTGTGTGATCTTTGCATGGTTTTTCTGTGATCTTTGTGTGATAAGTGGTTTTTTGTGTGATCTTTGAGTGTTTTTGTATGATCTTTGCATGGTTTTGGCAGGGCCTGACGGTTTCTCTGGTCTGTTGGTTGGTTTTTGGTTTGTTTTTGTTGTTCTCATTTTACTCATGTACTGCTTTTCTGTGTATTCTTTTCTTGTGGGGATTTTACTGCTGGGGTCTGTCTGTGGTTCTCTCTCTCTCCCTTTCTTGCCATGCCCTGTTTCTGGTTTCTTCCACGCACACCTGTTCATGATGTGCTGATTGTCACCTGAGGTTTTATTATCTCACGGGTGGTGTTGGTTCTTTGCCAGTTTGTTGCGCCCTGTGCCTTCATACCAGCTCTCATTCTTGTGTTTCCTAGATCTGCCTGCTTCAGTATGTACTCAACCTCCTGCCCATTTTTTTCCCACCTCGTCTAGCCTTATGATCTTTGTACTGCTGCTGTGCCTTTTGGACTGCCTTTCTGCGTACCGACCATTGCATTCCTTCTCACTAAAGCCTTTTTGCAATCAGAGTCATGTCAGTGAGCCTTGCATTTGTCTCCTACCAAACCAGCCTGTCAGAACAAACTGGCCAACAATGGAGACAGCAGGCTCAGAGCCGTTTCACCTGGCGGTACGCCACCACAGCCAGCAGCTCGCACAGCAAGGGGACAAGCTCGATACGCTAAGCTCTGGGTTTAGCGAACTTGTCACAAGCCAAGAAACCTTTATGGTGTCAGTAAGTGATCAGATGAGTCAACTGCTGTCCAGGCTCGATGTTCATGCTACGTCAGATGCGGCCACCGGCAATCCTAGCATACCACTGGGCTGCCAGCTGTCTCGCCGGCTTCGTACCAGTGCCTGTCATCTTAAATCAGTTGTCACGTCCCGAACGCTTTCGGGCGACTCCGGTGACGTCAGACCCTTTATCACCCAGTGTGAGTTACATTTCAAACTAATGACATCCATGTTCCCGTCTGACAGATAAAAAACTGCATACATCATCACTCACCTGTCCGGTCGAGCAGCTGCCTGGGCCACGGCTGAGTGGGGACGACAATCACCCGCCTGTGCTTTACTCCCGGCATTCACAAGAGCCCTCAAGCAAGTATTCCAACATACGGCCCCGGCCCAATCCCTCATGAAGCTGAAGCAGGGCAGCTGTCGGGTCACAGATTATGCAGTCGATTTCCGCATCTCCTCAACATACATTTCCAGGGCCTGTCAGCAGAAATTCAAGATCAGCTCATCGCCATAGACTTGCCAGAAGATTTGGACAATCTGATTGCACTCGCCATCCGCACAGATCAGCGCCTCCAGGACCATCCTCGCCATGGGAGTCGACATCCTGACTATCAGTCCAACGCGCCTCCTGGCCGCTCCGCCTCCTCCACTCATGCCCAGCCAGAGCCATCTCAGCACAGCACAGAGGAACCGATGCCGCTCGGGCGCATGCGCCTGACCCCAGCCGAGTGACAGCACCGCCAAGTGGACGGCCTCTGTTTTTACTGTGGACAAGCTGGACACATGATAGCCGATTGTCAGGCCAGGGGTGCCACCAAGCAGTCGAGCGGAATTCAATCAATCAATTTTTTTATATAGCGCCAAATCACAACAAACAGTTGCCCCAAGGCGCTTTATATTGTAAAGCAAGGCCATACAATAATTATGTAAAACCCCAACAGTCAAAACGACCCCCTGTGAGCAAGCACTTGGCTACAGTGGGAAGGAAAAACTCCCTTTTAACAGGAAGAAACCTCCAGCAGAACCAGGCTCAGGGAGGGGCAGTCTTCTGCTGGGACTGGTTGGGGCTGAGGGAGAGAACCAGGAAAAAGACATGCTGTGGAGGGGAGCAGAGATCGATCACTAATGATTAAATGCAGAGTGGTGCATACAGAGCAAAAAGAGAAAGAAACAGTGCATCATGGGAACCCCCCAGCAGTCTACGTCTATAGCAGCATAACTAAGGGATGGTTCAGGGTCACCTGATCCAGCCCTAACTATAAGCTTTAGCAAAAAGGAAAGTTTTAAGCCTAATCTTAAAAGTAGAGAGGGTGTCTGTCTCCCTGATCTGAATTGGGAGCTGGTTCCACAGGAGAGGAGCCTGAAAGCTGAAGGCTCTGCCTCCCATTCTACTCTTACAAACCCTAGGAACTACAAGTAAGCCTGCAGTCTGAGAGCGAAGCGCTCTATTGGGGTGATATGGTACTACGAGGTCCCTAAGATAAGATGGGACCTGATTATTCAAAACCTTATAAGTAAGAAGAAGAATTTTAAATTCTATTCTAGAATTAACAGGAAGCCAATGAAGAGAGGCCAATATGGGTGAGATATGCTCTCTCCTTCTAGTCCCCGTCAGTACTCTAGCTGCAGCATTTTGAATTAACTGAAGGCTTTTTAGGGAACTTTTAGGACAACCTGATAATAATGAATTACAATAGTCCAGCCTAGAGGAAATAAATTTGTGTGATCTTTGTGATGTTTGAGTGATCTTTGTGTGATAATTGAGTGTTTTTTGCGTGTTATTTGTGTGATCTTTGTGATGTTTGAGTGATCTTTGTGTGATAATTGTGTGTTTTTTGCGTGTTATTTGTGTGATCTTTGTGATGTTTGAGTGATCTTTGTGTGATAATTGAGTGTTTTTGTGTGTTATTTGTGTGATCTTTGTGATGTTTGAGTGATCTTTGTGTGATAATTGAGTGTTTTTTGCGTGTTATTTGTGTGATCTTTGTGATGTTTGAGTGATCTTTGTGTGATAATTGAGTGTTTTTTGCATGTTATTTGTGTGATCTTTGTGATGTTTGAGTGATCTTTGTGTGATAATTGTGTTTTTTGCCTATTTGTGTGATCTTTGTGATGTTTGAGTGATCTATGTGTGATAATTGTGTTTTTTGCGTGTTATTTGTGTGATCTTTGTGATGTTTGAGTGATCTTTGTGTGATAATTGAGTGTTTTGTGCGTGTTATTTGTGTGATCTTTGTGATGTTTGAGTGATCTTTGGCTGATAGAGTGTTTTGTGCGTCTTATTTGTGTGATCTTTGTGATGTTTGAGTGATCTTTGTGTGATAATTGAGTGTTTTTTGCGTGTTATTTGTGTGATCTTTGTGATCTTTGTGATGTGTGAGTGATCTCTGTGTGATAAATGCATTTTGTGCGTGTTATTTGTGTGATCTTTGTGATGTTTGAGTGATCTTTGTGTGATAATTGTGTTTTTTGCCTATTTGTGTGATCTTTGTGATGTTTGAGTGATCTTTGTGTGATAATTGAGTGTTTTTGCCTATTTGTGTGATCTTTGTGATGTTTGAGTGATCTTTGTGTGATAATTGAGTGTTTTTTGCCTATTTGTGTGATCTTTGTGATGTTTGAGTGATCTTTGTGTGATAATTGCGTGTTTTGTGCGTGTTATTTGTGTGATCT
>NW_022986239.1:531254-584179 GCF_902500255.1 Thalassophryne amazonica | reverse complement strand
TTTGTGATGTTTGACTTGTGTGTATGTGATCTTTGGTGATTAATTGACGGTTTGTTTTTTTGTTTTTGCGTTTTTTTTGCGTGTTATTTGTGTGATCTTTGTGATGTTTGAGTGATCTTTGTGTGATAATTGTTTTTTGCGTGTTATTTGTGTGATCTTTGTGATGTTTGAGTGATCTTTGTGTGATAATTGAGTGTTTTTGCCTATTGTGTGATCTTTGTGATGTTTGAGTGATCTTTGTGATGTTTGAGTGATCTCTGTGTGATAATTGCGTGTTTTGTGCGTGTTATTTCTGTGATCTTTGTGATGTTTGAGTGATCTCTGTGTGATAATTGCGTGTTTTGTGCGTTATTTGTGTGATCTTTGTGATGTTCGAGTGATCTTTGTGTGATAATTGAGTGTTTTTTGCGTCTTATTTGTGTGATCTTTGTGATGTTCGAGTGATCTTTGTGTGATAATTGAGTGTTTTTTGCCTATTTGTGTGATCTGTGTGATGTTTGAGTGATCTTTGTGATGTTTGAGTGATCTTTGTGTGATAATTGAGTGTTTTTTGCGTGTTATTTGTGTGATCTCTGTGATGTTTGAGTGATCTTTGTGTGATAATTGAGTGTTTTTTGCGTGTTATTTGTGTGATCTTTGTGATGTTTGAGTGATCTTTGTGTGATAATTGAGTGTTTTTTGCGTGTTATTTGTGTGATCTTTGTGATGTTTGAGTGATCTTTGTGTGATAATTGAGTGTTTTTTGCGTGTTATTTGTGTGATATTTGTGATGTTTGTGTGATCTTTGTGTGATAATTGAGTGTTTTTTGCCTATTTGTGTGATCTTTGTGATGTTTGAGTGATCTTTGTGTGATAATTGAGTGTTTTTTGCCTATTTGTGTGATCTTTGTGATGTTTGAGTTATCTTTGTGTGATAATTGAGTGTTTTTTGCGTGTTATTTGTGTGATCTTTGTGATGTTTGAGTTATCTTTGTGTGATAATTGAGTGTTTTTTGCGTGTTATTTGTGTGATCTCTGTGATGTTTGAGTGATCTTTGTGTGATAATTGAGTGTTTTTTGCGTGTTATTTGTGTGATCTTTGTGATGTTTGAGTGATCTTTGTGTGATAATTGAGTGTTTTTTGCCTATTTGTGTGATCTTTGTGATGTTTGAGTGATCTTTGTGTGATAATTGAGTGTTTTTTGCGTGTTATTTGTGTGATCTTTGTGATGTTTGAGTGATCTTTGTGTGATAATTGAGTGTTTTTTGCGTGTTATTTTTGTGATATTTGTGATGTTTGTGTGATCTTTGTGTGATAATTGAGTGTTTTTTGCCTATTTGTGTGATCTTTGTGATGTTTGAGTGATCTTTGTGTGATAATTGAGTGTTTTTTGCCTATTTGTGTGATCTTTGTGATGTTTGAGTGATCTTTGTGTGATAATTGAGTGTTTTTTTGCCTATTTGTGTGATCTTTGTGATGTTTGAGTGATCTTTGTGTGATAATTGAGTGTTTTTTGCGTGTTATTTGTGTGATCTTTGTGATGTTTGAGTGATCTTTGTGTGATAATTGAGTGTTTTTTGCGTGTTATTTGTGTGATATTTGTGATGTTTATGTGATCTTTGTGTGATAATTGAGTGTTTTTTGCCTATTTGTGTGATCTTTGTGATGTTTGAGTGATCTTTGTGTGATAATTGAGTGTTTTTTGCCTATTTGTGTGATCTTTGTGATGTTTGAGTTATCTTTGTGTGATAATTGAGTGTTTTTTTGCGTGTTATTTGTGTGATCTTTGTGATGTTTGAGTGATCTTTGTGTAATGAGTTTTTTTGCATGTTATTTGTGTGATATTTGTGATGTTTGAGTGATCTTTGTGTGATAATTGAGTGTTTTTTGCCTATTTGTGTGATCTTTGTGATGTTTGAGTGATCTTTGTGTGATAATTGGAAGTTTTTTGTGTGATTTTTGTGTGATAGATTTTTTTGTTTTTTGAGTGATTGTTTGTGTGATTTTTGTGTGATCTTTGAGTGATCTTTGTGTGATAATTGCGTGTTTTGTGCGTGTTATTTGTGTGATCTTTGAGTGATCTTTGTGTGATTAATTGCATAATGACACATGGTTAAATTGTTTTGGCACTTCTTAAAACATTTATTTTCCACTAAATCTGTGATTGCGCACCGAGCTGGATCGGTCCAGTGACGGGAAAATTTCAGGTGATTGTGACGCCGGCTGCGCTGGGTGTCTCTCCTTGCTGTGGTGTTGTCTCCACAGGACAATGGATATATAGATCATGTGACATGACGTCTCGGGTCACAATGATCTTAATGTCTGCAGACTTCACTGAAAGAACAAACAGCTGTGACTTTGAAAATCCATTTATTTGAATTCATTCAGTGTTCCATTTGAATTCAAAGTACACGTCAGTGAATTCCATCAAGTTTTTCCCAATAAAAGGTGACAGGTGAAACACACCCATTTCCCAGCATGCATCTGAAATATATGCATGTGTGTCTTTCTCCTGATTGGTTCTCAGAACCTACAAGGATAGTCCAGGGTCCAGAGGAGCAGGCGGTGATCAGGGGCTCCACGGCTCGCTTTGTCTGTAAGGTGGAGTCTGACTCCAGCCTGCCTGTCACTGTGACCTGGACCAAGAACCAGCAGCGACTCCACCTGGGCTGGAGGTACGGTCACAAGCACATCAGCGAGTGAAAGGATGACAGATGAGGCACTATTTAATGCTGGTGTGTATTTCAGGCTGAAGAAAGACAAAGAATCACTGACTATTCCCAACGCCAACGAGGGCGACGCGGGAACGTACACGTGCACGGCCAAAACTGAGATTGACCAAGACTCCGCCTCTGCCCGCCTCACAGTGTTAGGTATGAACCCTGTTCATTCACTGGTGACGCCGCAGCATGAATTCACTCTGTCATTGTGTTTGTGATTAATCAGTGGATTCACTCGTCATTGTGTTTGTGGTAAATCAGTGGATTCACTCTGTCATTGTGTTTGTGATTAATCAGTGGGCTCACTCTGTCATTGTGTTTGTGATTAATCAGTGGATTCACTCGTCATTGTGTTTGTGATTAATCAGTGGATTCACTCTGTCGTGTTTGTGATTAATCAGTGGATACACTCGTCAATGTGTTTGTGGTAAATCAGTGGATTCACTCTGTCATTGTGTTTGTGATTAATCAGTGGGCTCACTCTGTTGTGTTTGTGATTAATCAGTGGATTCACTCTGTTGTGTTTGTGATTAATCAGTGGATACACTCGTCAATGTGTTTGTGGTAAATCAGTGGATTCACTCTGTCATTGTGTTTGTGATTAATCAGTGGGCTCACTCTGTTGTGTTTGTGATTAATCAGTGGATTCACTCGTCATTGTGTTTGTGATTAATCAGTGGGCTCACTGTCTTTTTCTGTGTGATTAAACAGTGGATTCACTCTGTCATTGTCTGTGTCGTTAATGAGCGAATTCACTCTGTCGTGTTTGTGATTAATGAGTGAATTCACTCTGTCGTGTTTGTGGGTAATCAGTGGATTCACTCTGTCATTTTCTGTGTGGTTAATCAGTGGATTCACTCTCTTATTGTCTGTGTTGTTAATGAGTGGATTCACTCATTATTTATTGTCAGTGTTAATGAGTGCAGAGAATGTCCATATTTACTGTGCTGACCAATGTTGCAGTTAGCCTGCTAAGCTACTTAGTATTGTGCCCATTCATGGACCTTCATACTCCGCTCATGCACTTTCATACTCCGTTCGTGGACTTTCATGCTCCGTTTGCGGACTTTCATACTCCGTTTGCGGACTTTCATACTCCGCTCGTGGACTTTCATACTCCGCTCGTGGACTTTCATACTCCGTTCGTGGACTTTCATACTCTGTGGACTTTCATGCTCCGTTCGTGGACTTTCATACTCCGTTCGTGGACTTTCATGCTCCGTTCGTGGAGTTTCATGCTCCGTTCATGGACTTTCATACTCTGTTTGTGGACTTTCATGCTCCGTTTGTGGACTTTCATACTCTTTGGAGTTTCATGCTCCGTTTGTGGACTTTCATACTCTTTGGAGTTTCATGCTCTATTTGTGGACTTTCATACCTCATTCATGGACTTTAATACTTTAAGCAGGTTGAGTCTAGCCTAGAGAGGTGGAGATACACTCTGGTGAGCAGAGGAATGAAAGGAATGAAAGTAGGAGCAAGACTGAGTCCATGTGTGTGAATGAGAGGGAGCCCAGTGGAATAGTGCAGTTACAAGGAGTAGAAGTGGTGAAAGTAGATGAGTTTAAATATTTGGGGTCAACTGTCCAAAGTAATGGAGAGTGTGGTAGAGAGGTGAAGAAGAGAGTGCAGGCAGGGTGGAGTGGGTGGAGAAAGGTGGCAGGAGGGATTTGTGACCGAAGAATATCAGCAAGAGTGAAGGAGAAAGTTTATAAGACAGTAGTGAGACCAGCTATGTTGGACAGCTTAGAGATGGTGACAATAACAAAAAGACAGGAGGCGGAGCTGAAGATGTTGAGATTCTCTTTGGGAGTGATGAGAATGGACAAGATTAGGAATGAACATATCAGAGGGACAGCTCAGGTGGGACAGAGACAAAGTCAGAGAGGAGAGATTGAGATGGTTTGGACATGTGCAGAGGAGGGACCCAGTGTATATAGGGAGAAGGATGCTGAGGATGGAGCCACCAGGCAGGAGGAGAAGAGGGAGGACAAAGAGGAGGTTTATGGATGTGCTGAGAGAGGACATGCAGGTGGTTGGTGTGACAGAGGAAGATACAGAGGACAGGGTGAGATGGAAACGACTGATCTGCTGTGGCAACCCCTAACGGGAACAGCCGAGGGAAAAACAAGAGGCTTTAACAAGTTCACCACAATAATCAGCATCAAACTTATGTTTTAGAGAAACAAATATATGTCTCACATCCAGAGCTGAGACTGGTGTGGACACTTTGATATGCAACATGTGGATACTGTAATATGTCTAAGCACATTTGAAAGGTTTGTCCGAGTGAGTCTCTAGACATCACAGTGTTTAAATTAGCTCTTTGTGTTGTTAAAGAGATTGAAGGTGTGATCACATTCACATCATCTCTCTGGTGAACCAGTTTTTCCAGAGAAGCTGTCCGGCTCAGTGATCACACACTGATGGAGACGTGTCCCGCAGGGGCCTGTCTCACCAAAGTACCATTCACATGGTATTTTATATGTTCTCTAATCTGGATCAAACGTCCATCAGCTTTTTCATCCTCCAGTGTTTTCCTGTTTGTTTCAGGGCTAACTGACAGGTGGTGAGTGACACCCAGTGGTCAAGGCTGGAATTACAGCTCCGGTTTTGTTTTTTTGAATGAATCAGCAGTGTCGAAGTGGTTTTTTCCATGAGGAGCTCAGACTGCTGCCATCTGTTCACTGTTCATCACTTTGCACCTGATAGACTAACGTGTTCACTAACCTGTGTACTCACCTCCTCATGCTTGACCCCGCCCACAGAGGAAGCGTCCCTCCACCCCTCAGTGTCTGGTGTCGTGGAACCAGGTAACAGCTGAATGACTGTTTTTTTTTAATCTGTTGTCGTTAACACACAGAGGTCACAGAGCTTTCTCTTATCGTGCCCCTGTTCTGTGGAATGATCTCCCTGCAGGCAGATTCTGTGGAGACTTTCAAGTCCAGACTTAAGACGCACTTATTTTTCCTTTTGTATGGCAGCATACTGGCATAGTATAGTTCTACACTTTTCACAGTTTTAATTAATTTTATTAATAAACGGAGCGTGCCGCAGCCTCAACTTTATCTAAATTCTGGGTCTTTTAGTGAAGTTTAGGGCTAGTGGCCGGCGATCACCTTAGTATTTCTTCTGTTTTTCTTGTTGTTTAATGCTGACAAATTATACTGTATTTTTTTGTCTTTCTGATGCCTGATTCTGTTTTTTTCTCTCTGTTTGAGGTGCAGCTCCATCCAGAGATGGGTGTGGTGTCTGTTTCTGTAACCCTCCGGTCCTGTGCACCAGCAACATTTCCTGTATATTTGTTTTGTGAATTGTTCTGTAATTTATGGCCCAAGCAGAGGGTCACCCCTTTGAGTCTGGTCTGCTTGAGGTTTCTTCCTCAGAGGGAGTTTTTTCTTACCACTGTCGCCTGTGTTCTTGCTCTGGGGGTTGGTAAGGTTAGGCCTTACTTATGTGAAGCACCTTGGGGCCACTTTGTTGTGATTTGGCGCTATATAAATGAAATAAACTGAATTAAATTGAACTGAATTGAACGCACTGCCCGGCACAAACATTCACTGACCACTGTGCTCCACTCATTTTCACCCCAATGCAATGAAATCAATCAATCAATCAGTTTTATTTATATAGCGCCAAATCACAACAAACAGTTGCCCCAAGGCGCTTTATATTGTAAGGCAAAAGCCATACAATAATTACAGAAAAACCCCAACGGTCAAAACGACCCCCTGTGAGCAAGCACTTGGCGACAGTGGGAAGGAAAAACTCCCTTTTTGTTGTGAAAGTGTAGTGACACAGACCCACAACAGGGGGCGCAAATGAACGGTCAATAGATGAGCCAAAAGGTAACAATTTAATGTTGTGAAACGTGCACAACGAATATACAGACAATCTCAGAATATAATTACAGTCAAATTACAAAGGTGACGTGTGGGCAGGCTCGAGGATAGAAGACGTCTGTCCTGAGAAGAGCCGGAACCACACGATTTCCGCCCCCACAGAACCTGGTGAATACTGGAGCCGCCAAGTCCCGAATTCCCAGGTGATCACCGTCCCCGACTGTCGGATCTGGTACTGCTGGCGAAGAACAAAGACAGTCAAGTGTGGGTGTGTGTACACCCAGTAACAACAGCGGTGGGAATGGCACCTCCACCTCTCACTCAATATGTTGCAGAGTACTGCAGTGATTCCTCAGATGAAAAGGAGCGCCGTCTTGCACAGCCTCCGCAAAAACGACCGGTTCTCCTGCAAACACTCACAATAACAGATTTATAAATCTCACAAAAAGGCTGAGAGTATTACCTCCAATGAAGTATGATAACTCGGCGATGAGGTGGAGATGACATCTGGTCTTTATGGAGTGCGATGATGAAGAATGTGTGACAGCTGTCAGGAATTAATGAGTGACAGCTGTCACTCCCGGCTGTGTCTGTGGCTGCAGCGCCCTCTCGTGCCTGAAGCCCGCACTTCAGGCAGGGCGCCCTTTGGTGGTGGGCCAGCAGTACATCCTCTTCTGGCGGCCCACACAACACTTTTAACAGGAAGAAACCTCCAGCAGAACCAGGCTCAGGGAGGGGCAGTCTTCTGCTGGGACTGGTTGGGGCTGAGGGAGAGAACCAGGAAAAAGACATGCTGTGGAGGGGAGCAGAGATCAATCACTAATGATTAAATGCAGAGTGGTGCATACAGAGCAAAAAGAGAAAGAAACACTCAGTGCATCATGGGAACCCCCCAGCAGTCTAAGTCTATAGCAGCATAACTAAGGGATGGTTCAGGGTCACCTGATCCAGCCCTAACTATAAGCTTTAGCAAAAAGGAAAGTTTTAAGCCTAATCTTAAAAGTAGAGAGGGTGTCTGTCTCCCTGATCTGAATTGGGAGCTGGTTCCACAGGAGAGGAGCCTGAAAGCTGAAGGCTCTGCCTCCCATTCTACTCTTACAAACCCTAGGAACTACAAGTAAGCCTGCAGTCTGAGAGTGAAGCGCTCTATTGGGGTGATATGGTACTACGAGGTCCCAAAGATAAGATGGGACCTGATTATTCAAAACCTTACAAGTAAGAAGAAGAATTTTAAATTCTATTCTAGAATTAACAGGAAGCCAATGAAGAGAGGCCAATATGGGTGAGATATACCAGGCCTCTACTGGTTGTTGTCTCTCACTGCGGTATTGTATCACTTCCTGTTCCGGAGCACAGCGGTGTTTTTCTGTATCTGTTAGCTGTTTAATCTGCGCAGTTAGATTGATCTAGATAACTAGATAACGATTTGTTTCCCAGTGTAATCTTCACGTGCCTTAACTAAAGCACTCCCTCTGCTGAATCACCTCTAAATTATTTACACATTATTCACTTTGCGTGTTTTTAGGAATCCGCTAGCTTAGCGTAGCTACTAGCTCTTAGCCGATTTAGCATGGCGGCTTCTCCTGTCTCTCCCGCACTTTTCTGCTCTGGGTGTGAAATGTTTAGTTATTCCTCGGCCTCCTTTAGCAGTAATGGTACTTGTAATAAGTGTAGCTTATTCGTAGCTTTGGAGGCCAGGCTGGGCGAATTGGAGACTCGACTCCGCACCGTGGAAAATTCTACAGCTAGCCAGGCCCCTGCAGTCAGTGCGGACCAAGGTAGCTTAGCCGCCGTTAGTTTCCCTCTGGCAGATCCCGAGCAGCCGGGAAAGCAGGCCGACTGGGTGACTGTGAGGAGGAAGCGTAGTTCTAAACAGAAGCCCCGTGTACACCGCCAACCCGTTCACATTTCTAACCGTTTTTCCCCACTCGGCGACACACCCGCCGAGGAACAAACTCTGGTTATTGGCAACTCTGTTTTGAGAAATGTGAAGTTAGCGACACCAGCAACCATAGTCAATTGTCTTCCGGGGGCCAGAGCAGGTGACATTGAAGGAAATTTGAAACTGCTGGCTAAGGCTAAGCGTAAATTTGGTAAGATTGTAATTCACGTCGGCAGTAATGACACCCGGTTACGCCAATCGGAGGTCACTAAAATTAACATTGAATCGGTGTGTAACTTTGCAAAAACAATGTCGGACTCTGTAGTTTTCTCTGGGCCCCTCCCCAATCGGATCGGGAGTGACATGTTTAGCCGCATGTTCTCCTTGAATTGCTGGCTGTCTGAGTGGTGTCCAAAAAATGAGGTGGGCTTCATAGATAATTGGCAAAGCTTCTGGGGAAAACCTGGTCTTGTTAGGAGAGACGGCGTCCATCCCACTTTGGATGGAGCAGCTCTCATTTCTAGAAATCTGGCCAATTTTCTTAAATCCTCCAAACCGTGACTATCCAGGGTTGGGACCAGGAAGCAGAGTTGTAGTCTTACACACCTCTCTGCAGCTTCTCTCCCCCTGCCATCCCCTCATTACCCCATCCCCGTAGAGACGGTGCCTGCTCCCAGACCACCAATAACCAGCAAAAATCTATTTAAGCATAAAAATTCAAAAAGAAAAAATAATATAGCACCTTCAACTGCACCACAGACTAAAACAGTTAAATGTGGTCTATTAAACATTAGGTCTCTCTCTTCTAAGTCCCTGTTGGTAAATTATATAATAATTGATCAACATATTGATTTATTCTGCCTTACAGAAACCTGGTTACAGCAGGATGAATATGTTAGTTTAAATGAGTCAACACCCCCGAGTCACACTAACTGTCAGAATGCTCGTAGCATGGGCCGGGGCGGAGGATTAGCAGCAATCTTCCGTTCCAGCTTATTAATTAATCAAAAACCCAGACAGAGCTTTAATTCATTTGAAAGCTTGACTCTTAGTCTTGTCCATCCAAATTGGAAGTCCCAAAAACCAGTTTTATTTGTTATTATCTATCGTCCACCTGGTCGTTACTGTGAGTTTCTCTGTGAATTTTCAGACCTTTTGTCTGACTTAGTGCTTAGCTCAGATAAGATAATTATAGTGGGCGATTTTAACATCCACACAGATGCTGAGAATGACAGCCTCAACACTGCATTTAATCTATTATTAGACTCTATTGTCTTTGCTCAAAAAGTAAATGAGTCCACCCACCACTTTAATCATATCTTAGATCTTGTTCTGACTTATGGTATGGAAATTGAAGACTTAACAGTATTCCCTGAAAACTCCCTTCTGTCTGATCATTTCTTAATTCAATTTCAATTTTTTCAATTTTTTTTTTTTATATAGCGCCAAATCACAACAAACAGTTGCCCCAAGGCGCTTTATATTGTAAGGCAAGGCCATACAATAATGATGTAAAACCCCAACGGTCAAAACGACCCCCTGTGAGCAAGCACTTGGCTACAGTGGGAAGGAAAAACCCCCTCTTAACAGGAAGAAACCTCCAGCAGAACCAGGCTCAGGGAGGGGCAGTCCTCTGCTGGGACTGGTTGGGGCTAAATGTAAATAACATGTAAATGTAAATGTAAATAACATTTACATTTACTCTGATGGACTACCCAGCAGTGGGGAATAAGTTTCATTACACTAGAAGTCTTTCAGAAAGCACTGTAACTAGGTTTAAGGATATGATTCCTTCTTTATGTTCTCTAATGCCATATACCAACACAGTGCAGAGTAGCTACCTAAACTCTGTAAGTGAGATAGAGTATCTCGTCAATAGTTTTACATCCTCATTGAAGACAACTTTGGATGCTGTAGCTCCTCTGAAAAAGAGAGCTTTAAATCAGAAGTGTCTGACTCTGTGGTATAACTCACAAACTCGTAGCTTAAAGCCGATAACCCGTAAGTTGGAGAGGAAATGGCGTCTCACTAATTTAGAAGATCTTCACTTAGCCTGGAAAAAGAGTCTGTTGCTCTATAAAAAAAAAGCCCTCCGTAAAGCTAGGACATCTTTCTACTCATCACTAATTGAAGAAAATAAGAACAACCCCAGGTTTCTTTTCAGCACTGTAGCCAGGCTGACAAAGAGTCAGAGCTCTATTGAGCTGAGTATCCATTAACTTTAACTAGTAATGACTTCATGACCTTCTTTGCTAACAAAATTTTAACTATTAGAGAAAAAATTACTCATAACCATCCCAAAGACGTATCGTTATCTTTGGCTGCTTTCAGTGATGCCGGTATTTGGTTAGACTCTTTCTCTCCGATTGTTCTGTCTGAGTTATTTTCATTAGTTACTTCATCCAAACCATCAACATGTCTATTAGACCCCATTCCTACCAGGCTGCTCAAGGAAGCCCTACCATTATGTAATGCTTCAATCTTAAATATGATCAATCTATCTTTGTTAGTTGGCTATGTACCACAGGCTTTTAAGGTGGCAGTAATTAAACCATTACTTAAAAAGCCATCACTTGACCCAGCTGTCTTAGCTAATTATAGGCCAATCTCCAACCTTCCTTTTCTCTCAAAAATTCTTGAAAGGGTAGTTGTAAAACAGCTAACTGATCATCTGCAGAGGAATGGTCTATTTGAAGAGTTTCAGTCAGGTTTTAGAATTCATCATAGTACAGAAACAGCATTAGTGAAGGTTACAAATGACCTTCTTATGGCCTCGGACAGTGGACTCATCTCTGTGCTTGTTCTGTTAGACCTCAGTGCTGCTTTTGATACTGTTTACGCAATATCTCGAAAATTAGAAAGGTCTTGTCTCAGAGTGATCGATCTCTGCTCCCCTCCACAGCATGTCTTTTTCCTGGTTCTCTCCCTCAGCCCCAACCAGTCCCAGCAGAAGACTGCCCCTCCCTGAGCCTGGTTCTGCTGGAGGTTTCTTCCTGTTAAAAGGGAGTTTTTCCTTCCCACTGTAGCCAAGTGCTTCCTCACAGGGGGTCGTTTTGACCGTTGGGGTTTTACATAATTATTGTATGTCCTTGCCTTACAATATAAAGCGCCTTGGGGCAACTATTTGTTGTGATTTGGCGCTATATAAAAAAAAATTGATTGATTGATTGATTGATTGATATGCTCTCTCCTTCTAGTCCCTGTCAGTACTCTAGCTGCAGCATTTTGAATTAACTGAAGGCTTTTCAGGGAACCTTTAGGACAACCTGTTAATAATGAATTACAATAGTCCAGCCTAGAGGAAATAAATGCATGAATTAGTTTTTCAGCATCACTCTGAGACAAGACCTTTCTAATTTTAGAGATATTGCGTAAATGCAAAAAAGCAGTCCTACATATTTGCTTAATATGCGCTTTCAATGACATATCCTGATCAAAAATGACTCCAAGATTTCTCACAGTATTACTAGAGGTCAGGGTAATGCCATCCAGAGTAAGGATCTGGTTAGACACCATGTTTCTAAGATTTGTGGGGCCAAGTACAATAACTTCAGTTTTATCTGAGTTTAAAAGCAGGAAATTAGAGGTCATCCATGTCTTTATGTCTGTAAGACAATCCTGCAGTTTAGCTAATTGGTGTGTGTCCTCTGGCTTCATGGATAGATAAAGCTGGGTATCAATGAAAATTTAAGCAATGCCGTCTAATAATACTGCCTAAGGGAAGCATGTATAAAGTGAATAAAATTGGTCCTAGCACAGAACCTTGTGGAACTCCATAATTAACCTTAGTCTGTGAAGAAGATTCCCCATTTACATGAACAAATTGTAATCTATTAGATAAATATGATTCAATCCACCGCAGTGCATTGCCTTTAATACCTATGGCATGCTCTAATCTCTGTATTAAAATTTTATGGTCAACAGTAGCAAAAGCAGCACTGAGGTCTAACAGAACAAGCACAGAGATGAGTCCACTGTTTGAGGCCATAAGAAGATCATTTGTAACCTTCACTAATGCTGTTTCTGTACTATGATGAATTCTAAAACCTGACTGAAACTCTTCAAATAGACCATTCCTCTGCAGATGATCAGTTAGCTGTTTTACAACTACCCTTTCAAGAATTTTTGAGAGAACAGGAAGGTTGGAGATTGGCCTATAATTAGCTAAGATAGCTGGGTCAAGTGATGGCTTTTTAAGTAATGGCTTAATTACTGCCACCTTAAAAGCCTGTGGTACATAGCCAACTAATAAAGATAGATTGATCATATTTAAGATAGAAGCATTAAATAATGGTAGGGCTTCCTTGAGCAGCCTGGTAGGAATGGGGTCTAATAGACATGTTGATGGTTTGGATGAAGTAACTAATGAAAATAACTCAGACAGAACAATCTGAGAGAAAGAGTCTAACCAAATACCAGCATCACTGAAAGCAGCCAAAGATAACGATATGTCTTTGGGATGGTTATGAGTAATTTTTTCTCTAATAGTTAAAATTTTATTAGCAAAGAAAGTCATGAAGTCATTACTAGTCAAAGTTAAAGGAATACTCGGCTCAATAGAGCTCTGACTCTTTGTCAGCCTGGCTACAGTGCTGGAAAGAAACCTGGGGTTGTTCTTATTTTCTTCAATTAGTGATGAGTAGTAAGATGTCCTAGCTTTACGGAGGGCTTTTTTATAGAGCAACGGACTCTTTTTCCAGGCTAAGTGAAGATCTTCTAAATTAGTGAGACGCCATTTCCTCTCCAACTTACGGGTTATCTGCTTTAAGCTACGAGTTTGTGAGTTATACCACGGAGTCAGGCACTTCTGATTTAAAGCTCTCTTTTTCATAGGAGCTACAGCATCCAAAGTTGTGTTCAATGAGGATGTAAAACTATTGACGAGATACTCTATCTCACTTACAGAGTTTAGGTAGCTACTCTGCACTGTGTTGGTATATGGCATTAGAGAACATAAAGAAGGAATCATATCCTTAAACCTAGTTACAGCGCTTTCTGAAAGACTTCTAGTGTAATGAAACGTATTCCCCACTGCTGGGTAGTCCATCAGAGTAAATGTAAATGTTATTAAGAAATGATCAGACAGAAGGGAGTTTTCAGGGAATACTGTTAAGTCTTCAATTTCCATACCATAAGTCAGAACAAGATCTAAGATATGATTAAAGTGGTGGGTGGACTCATTTACATTTTGAGCAAAGCCAATTGAGTCTAATAATAGATTAAATGCAGTGTTGAGGCTGTCATTCTCAGCATCTGTGTGGATGTTAAAATCGCCAACTATAATTATCTTATCTGAGCTAAGCACTAAGTCAGACAAAAGGTCTGAAAATTCACAGAGAAACTCACAGTAGCGACCAGGTCGACAATAGATAATAACAAATAAAACTGGTTTTTGGGACTTCCAATTTGGATGGACAAAACTAAGAGTCAAGCTTTCAAATGAATTAAAGCTCTGTCTGGGTTTTTGATTAATTAATAAGCTGGAATGGAAGATTGCTGCTAATCCTCCGCCTCGGCCCGTGCTACGAGCATTCTGGCAGTTAGTGTGACTCGGGGGTGTTGACTCATTTAAACTAACATATTCATCCTGCTGTAACCAGGTTTCTGTAAGGCAGAATAAATCAATATGTTGATCAATTATTATATCATTTACTAACAGGGACTTAGAAGAGAGAGACCTAATGTTTAATAGACCACATTTAACTGTTTTAGTCTGTGGTGCAGTTGAAGGTGCTATATTATTTTTTCTTTTTGAATTTTTATGCTTAAATAGATTTTTGCTGGTTATTGGTGGTCTGGGAGCAGGCACCGTCTCTACGGGGATGGGGTAATGAGCGGATGGCAGGGGGAGAGAAGCTGCAGAGAGGTGTGTAAGACTACAACTGTGCTTCCTGGTCCCAACCCTGGATAGTCACGGTTTGGAGGATTTAAGAAAATTGGCCAGATTTCTAGAGATGAGAGCTGCTCCATCCAAAGTGGGATGGATGCCGTCTCTCCTAACAAGACCAGGTTTTCCCCAGAAGCTTTGCCAATTATCTATGAAGCCCACCTCATTTTTTGGACACCACTCAGACAGCCAGTAATTCAAGGAGAACATGCGGCTAAACATGTCACTCCCGGTCCGATTGGGAGGGGGGGCCCAGAGAAAACTACAGAGTCCGACATTGTTTTTGCAAAGTTACACACCGATTCAATGTTAATTTTAGTGACCTCCAATTGGCGTAACCGGGTGTCATTACTGCCGACGTGAATTACAATCTTACCAAATTTACACTTAGCCTTAGCCAGCAGTTTCAAATTTCCTTCAATGTCGCCTGTTCTGGCCCCCGGAAGACAATTGACTATGGTTGCTGGTGTCGCTAACTTCACATTTCTCAAAACAGAGTCGCCAATAACCAGAGTTTGATCCTCGGCGGGTGTGTCGCCGAGTGGGGAAAAACGGTTAGAAATGTGAACAGGTTGGCGGTGTACACAGGGCTTCTGTTTAGGACTACGCTTCCTCCTCACAGTCACCCAGTCGGCCTGCTTTTCCGGCTGCTCGGGATCTGCCAGAGGGAAACTAACGGCGGCTAAGCTACCTTGGTCCGCACCGACTACAGGGGCCTGGCTAGCTGTAGAATTTTCCACGGTGCGGAGCCGAGTCTCCAATTCGCCCAGCCTGGCCTCCAAAGCTACGAATAAGCTACACTTATTACAAGTACCATTACTGCTAAAGGAGGCTGAGGAATAACTAAACATTTCACACCTAGAGCAGAAAAGTGCGGGAGAGACAGGAGAAGCCGCCATGCTAAACCGGCTAAGAGCTAGTAGCTGCGCTAAGCTAGCGGATTCCTAAAAACACACAAAGTGAATAATGTGTAAATAATTTAGAGGTGATTCAGCAGAGGGAGTGCTTTAGTTAAGGCACGTAAAGATTACACTGTGAAGCAAATCGTTATCTAGGTAACTAGATCAATCTAACTGCGCAGATTATACAGCTAACAGATACAGAAAAACACCGCTGTGCTCCGGAACAGGAAGTGATATAATACCGCAGTGAGAGCCAACCACCAGTAGAGGCAAGCAAGAGCCAAAATCACACACCGTTCACTCCAAAAACTGGGCCTTTCACACCACACGTGCAGACACATTGCTCTAAAACCCATTGTCTTCCATGAGAAATGGTTAACAGCACATCATAAATCGTGACTGTGTGATGCTCTGTCGGGAGCAGGCACCGCCGCTCAACGTCAAACTCACCGTGGTTAAAGTTCAACTCAATCCAACTTTCACCGTTGCGCGCTGTGACATAGCATCACGTCCAGTAGAAATGAGGCATCAGACCAAAACACGGAAGATGACAGAGTGTAGCAATGTGTGTCATCAGAACTGCTAATTCATATGCAGCAGTTTACTAAAGAAAATCCTTACAAATATGTTTTTTTTAAACCTCAAGATTAATTTCTGAGTACTGTGCATTTTAAAGTACAAAACAAAACAAAATCTTACCTTAGAAATTTCTAAATTGAAAATCTTTGATGTTCATCCTTAAATTAAAACCATAACTTACCTGTTGTTCGTTTCAAATAAGATTATTTCTTGATTAACATGATAATGAATGTTGGACATTTATTTTTACACAAATAAAATTGCATGAAAAGTAATGTGTATATTTTTAAATCTGGTAGATTCATTCATTCATTCATATGTGCATTTCAACCAGGAAAAAAGACACTTAAATAAATATAAATATATATCATAAACACAGCAGGAGACGATGTACCAACGACTGCAGTGTGTCTGTTAATTTTTTTTTAATTTAACCATTTAACTGACTATGTGTTTGCTTTTAATGTTGTAATCAGGACAGAGTAATTACTAAAATATGAATTTGACCATTCTAGTGATTGTGAATGCTTTGAAATGAGTCTTATTGACTTTACTTTGACTTCATTGACATGATTAATGATTCATACATTTAATGTTAAAATATAAAAGGTAGCAGCTTATTCAAATAATAATAGTTATATATAGTTAATAATAATAGTTGCTCTTTAAAGAGCCTTTGTTTTATTTTGAAGGGCAGCAGCAGGTGTGAGTTTTCAGATACAACATTGTGAGCTGGACCCTCAGGACATTTAACCAGAAGGAGGTCTCCTCTGCAACTTTTGGAGACTCCTTCCTCACATTTTGAAGAGCAGAGATATTCTCTTCTTCCATCTGGACTTCAGGTTTTGGTGTTCAGCTCCATAACTGGAAGTTCTGAAGTGCATCTGGATTCATGAGGTTCTCTGCAAGGCAAAGGTTGAAATGTTCCTTATGTGGGACAAGTGAAGAAACATATTTCTGAAAATATAAAGTAAAGTTGTGCTATTTTCTTTAAAGTCTAATTACTAGATAGTTAAAAAAATTAACTAAAAAAATCCAAGTTATATAAATTTGAGACTGTTCTTGTAGTCACAGCAGTAACCACTGGGAAAAAACTTTTGTGTAGATTTATTTGATAAAAATAAAAATAGATTGAATAATTTACAAATTTGAAGCATTCAGCCTGCTGCTAAAGGCTAAGCTAACATTAGCGGATAAAACCTCAGTGTTCAGCGGTGCACTAACATCACGTTTTATAATCACATTACTCACTCACCTCAGACAAATTTGCAGAAGCTCTGTTGCTCAACCCAGATCTGTGTATATGCTCAGATGTGGAGAATGTTGGAGTCAGAATGTGTCCACTCGATCAGGCCGTTTGCTTTGGCTCCGCCACTGCGACTGTCAGTCTCTGAAGAAAGCAGGATGATGTCCGTCACTCCTTCTTCTGCTTTTTGCTGCTGATCTTGTGGTTATGTCATGCAGGGACACACGAGTCTTTGGGAACACATGAGTAAACATGAGCTATGTTACAGACCCTTATTTTGTATTTTAATTTGAGTTTACACTGTATTTTGGCATCAAAATAACTGAGCAGCCAAATCCTCATCCAAGAGGCACTGATGCAATAATAGCGCCATCTGACAAAATGAAAACGCACGGTGTGTGTGGGCCAGTACCGGTCCATATGTGACAGCCAAGCGATAGATAACGTGAGGTTTCTTGTAATATGGTGCCCCATGACCACTGTGGTCACAGTCCGTTCTCATGGCTCCACACTGCATGGATTCTGTGTTGGATCTGACCTTGTATTGCTCTCATGCTCTGACTTGTACAAAAGTATTACCAGGTATCTGCACGGTTCCAGCCCACAACTCACCGTTTTGCTTCACAATGTGTCATTACATCATAAATTTTTGAACATGTTTGAAACTTTCCCAATGACCTCCAACACTATCTTTACCACCTAGTAACACGTATTGGTCCTATTTCAGGCCTCCACTGGTATTTTGATGTCACAAATGTAGAAAATTGTGTCCAACATCAGCAATGGGAGGCTGGTTTAAAAGTGCCAAATCCTGTTCTGAATTTTTGGAAAATGTTCAAAATCAGCTTTGAGCTCTTTCAAATCACTGATACTGACCGTTAACACCATCTCGTGTGTGTGTGTGTGTTATACTCCTCTTCTAGCCCGCCCGGATCCTCCAGTAGAACTGGACCTGTCAGACCCGGCGGCTCGCAGTGTTCGCCTCACCTGGATCCCTGGGAGCGATAACGGGAGTCCCATCATAGGTCGGTGTCCACGCTCACACTCGTTCTGCCTGACATTAAAATAAACATAATTTTATTTGTTAACTAAATAGTAATGTTTCAGGGGCACTTCTAAAATATCAATATTAAAGATAACAATAAAATAATAAAAAATGGCTGTTTGTGCAAAATGTAGTTTGCTTTTTGGGGTGGGGGGCGTTAACAGGGGGTCTTGCCTGGGGAGTAATTCAATGTAGAACCGCCACTGCATGTGTGGCAGTGTGAATAATTATTTTCACCTCCAAATGGATCCGGTTCCATCCATATCTGGCTCAGCTGGACAAAGTGACTGAAGTCATTTCTTTGACAGACATTTGCTTTTGTTAACACTGACAGAACAGGGGACGCATGCGCCATTCGTTTCCAAACCCCTGATTTGGACTTCAGCTAAATCAGGTCTGTTCCAAGAACATGAACAGGTGCTGGATGAACCCACCAACCTCATGATTAGCAAGCACACAGGAAGAACAGCCATCCACCTGACCTCAAAGAAAGAGTCCATGTGTCTACCTCAGCCAGGTGATGGAAATGGGCGTGCCTTTGTCCTGGTGCAGCTGCTGGTGCATTCAGCACTGTCAACTGTGGACGGGATTCTGCTCACATAAATGTGCTACTAATGTTCCCTGACACCGTGCTGAGTCCACCTCAGCCCTGTGTCCTCCAGGAACTGCTCAGGTGTGATCACCTGCGGTCCAGTGACCATCCTGATTATGGAGAAGGTGAAGCCTTACATGGATCCAAACCTATGCCTCATGTGACACCACAATCCTGATGAAGTGCCGACCCTCTGGTCCGGCTGTGTTGAGCTGCGGTGTGATGTTGGACACCTTCAGTCTCAGTTCTTTTGTGGCTCATTCTCCATCCAGCTAAACACTCAGTGAGATGGAGAAGGTGGTGAAGCTGCAGGTGGCTGCTGTGTTGGCTGAAGTTCCATAGCTGGATGCAGACTTTTGTTTTGTGCCATTGCAAATGATTGTTTGTGTCCATTTAGGGGACAGGTATCATCCTACCAGACTGATGGAGAAGCCTTCTTGTCCCTATCTGGCAGTGGTAGTGGGAGGAGGAGGAGCAGACAGCCAGTACTGCAGCAGTTACGGGGTATCGCCTCACTGTCTGTGCTGGGTCAGGAACCTGTCCTCAGTGAGATGATTCTCGCCATCCACAGCAGCCTAGCGTCACGTGCATGAAGTCATCATCAACCACATCCTGGCCTTGTGTGTGAATATCAGCAACATCTTTCTAACCAGAAACCATGTCGCTCTGCGTGCACCTGAACCTTTGCTTGAGGACATCAGGAGTTGTGTGTGTTTCACCACATAGAACCCGAGTTGCGGGAATGGAATCCAGGGTAAAACCTGTGCGTATCGGTTCTGGATCCACTGTAGTGACCCAGAAGTGCCAGGTCAGCCAAAAGACAAACAACAACAGGCCTGATTTGGTTTTATGAAAAATACATTAAGGCCACAGAGGTAAGTAGTGTTTATGGGAATGCATTTGGGTTTGCAATGGTTCTGGATCCAGACTAAGATTCAGGCATTCAGTGCCTTCCTGGACTCGGTCATCACAAATGTCTCTGTATGTGATGAAAGTGTTGAACTTGTAGAGACGTTAACTGATCTCACCAGGGACATTTAAGTCTCTGGGTCCTCAGCCTTTCTGATCCAGAGAAGTCTGAGAAGATGTTCTCGAGTTGTTTGGTGATGTCAATATCTTTGCAGAGAACAAAGGTCCAGGGCCAGGTCTCTCAGGTCCTGGTCCAGTTCTCTCATGTCCTGGTGCTTCTTGTCTTACTGTATGGTTATGACACTTGGACACTAACCAATGACCTAAGGCAACAACAGGATGCCTTTGGTTCCACATCTCTTAGGAGGATCCTGGGGTACCGCTGGATTGAGTTCATGTCAATCGGACAGTTACTTAGGGAGACTAAGGTGATGAGTATCTCTTGGATTGTGAGGGTGCACCAGCTGTGACTTTTAGGACATGTGGTGCATTTCTCTGTGCATGATTGAATGTGCAGGTGTCTGACTGTTGAGGACACCAGTAATTCAATTTATTTAATTTATATCAAATCAAATCAATTTTATTTACACTCAACAAAAATATAAACGCAACACTTTTGGTTTTGCTCCCATTTTGTATGAGATGAACTCAAAGATCTAAAACTTTTTCCACATACACAATATCACCATTTCTCTCAAATATTGTTCACAAACCAGTCTAAATCTGTGATAGTGAGCACTTCTCCTTTGCTGAGATAATCCATCCCACCTCACAGGTGTGCCATATCAAGATGCTGATTAGACACCATGATTAGTGCACAGGTGTGCCTTAGACTGTCCACAATAAAAGGCCACTCTGAAAGGTGCAGTTTTATCACACAGCACAATGCCACAGATGTCGCAAGATTTGAGGGAGAGTGCAATTGGCATGCTGACAGCAGGAATGTCAACCAGAGCTGTTGCTCGTGTATTGAATGTTCATGTCTCTACCATAAGCCGTCTCCAAAGGCGTTTCAGAGAATTTGGCAGTACATCCAACCAGCCTCACAACCGCAGACCACGTGTAACCACACCAGCCCAGGACCTCCACATCCAGCATGTTCACCTCCAAGATTGTCTGAGACCAGCCACTCGGACAGCTGCTGAAACAATCGGTTTGCATAACCAAAGATTTCTGCACAAACTGTCAGAAACCGTCTCAGGGAAGCTCATCTGCATGCTCGTCGTCCTCATCGGTGTCTCGACCTGACTCCAGTTCGTCGTCGTAACCGACTTGAGTGGGCAAATGCTCACATTCGCTGGCATTTGGCACGTTGGAGAGGTGTTCTCTTCACAGATGAATCCCGGTTCACACTGTTCAGGGCAGATGGCAGACAGTGTGTGTGGCGTCGTGTGGGTGAGCGGTTTTCTGATGTCAATGTTGTGGATCAAGTGGCCCATGGTGGCGGTGGGGTTATGGTATGGGCAGGCGTCTGTTATGGACGAAGAACACAGGTGCATTTTATTGATGGCATTTTAAATGCACAGAGATACCGTGACGAGATCCTGAGGCCCATTGTTGTGCCATACATCCAAGAACATCACCTCATGTTGCAGCAGGATAATGCACGGCCCCATGTTGCAAGGATCTGTACACAATTCTTGGAAGCTGAAAATGTCCCAGTTCTTGCATGGCCGGCATACTCACCGGACATGTCACCCATTGAGCATGTTTGGGATGCTCTGGACCGGCATATACGACAGCGTGTACCAGTTCCTGCCAATATCCAGCAACTTTGCACAGCCATTGAAGAGGAGTGGACCAACATTCCACAGGCCACAATACTGACTGGTATCCCCCCCCAATAAAACAAAACTACACCTTTCAGAGTGGCCTTTTATTGTGGGCAGTCTAAGGCACACCTGTGCACTAATCATGGTGTCTAATCAGCATCTTGATATGGCACACCTGTGAGGTGGGATGGATTATCTCAGCAAAGGAGAAGTGCTCACTATCACAGATTTAGACTGGTTTGTGAACAATATTTGAGGGAAATGGTGATATTGTGTATGTGGAAAAAGTTTTAGATCTTTGACTTCATCTCATATAAAATGGGAGCAAAACCAAAAGTGTTGCGTTTATATTTTTGTTGAGTGTATATAGCGCCAAATCACAACAAACAGTTGCCCCAAGGCGCTTGCAAAAGCCATACAATAATTACAGAAAAACCCCAACAGTCAAAACGACCCCCTGTGAGCAAGCACTTGGCTACAGTGGGAAGGAAAAACTCCCTTTTAACAGGAAGAAACCTCCAGCAGAACCAGGCTCAGAGAGGGGCAGTCTTCTGCTGGGACTGGTTGGGGCTGAGGGAGAGAACCAGGAAAAAGACATGCTGTGGAAGAGAGCAGAGATCGATCACTAATGATTAAATGCAGAGTGGTGCATACAGAGCAAAAAGAGAAAGAAAAACTCAGTGCATCATGGGAACCCCCCAGCAGTCTAAGTCTATAGCAGCATAACTAAGGGATGGTTCAGGGTCACCTGATCCAGCCCTAACTATAAGCTTTAGCAAAAAGGAAAGTTTTAAGCCTAATCTTAAAAGTAGAGAGGGTGTCTGTCTCCCTGATCTGAATTGGGAGCTGGTTCCACAGGAGAGGAGCCTGAAAGCTGAAGGCTCTGCCTCCCATTCTACTCTTACAAACCCTAGGAACTACAAGTAAGCCTGCAGTCTGAGAGCGAAGCGCTCTATTGGGGTGATATGGTACTATGAGGTCCCTAAGATAAGATGGGACCTGATTATTCAAAACCTTATAAGTAAGAAGAAGAATTTTAAATTCTATTCTAGAATTAACAGGAAGCCAATGAAGAGAGGCCAATATGGGTGAGATATGCTCTCTCCTTCTAGTCCCTGTCAGTACTCTAGCTGCAGCATTTTGAATTAACTGAAGGCTTTTTAGGGAACTTTTAGGACAACCTGATAATAATGAATTACAATAGTCCAGCCTAGAGGAAATAAATGCATGAATTAGTTTTTCAGCATCACTCTGAGACAAGACCTTTCTAATTTTAGAGATAATGCGTAAATGCAAAAAAGCAGTCCTACATATTTGTTTAATATGCACATTGAATGACATGTCCTGATCAAAAATGACTCCAAGATTTCTCACAGTATTACTAGAGGTCAGAGTAATGCCATCCAGAGTAAGGATCTGGTTAGCGCTAGCTAGAGTTAGCTTTATCTATCCATGAAGCCATGCTTTGCGCCATGCGGCTCCACCGCAACGCGCGGAATTCCTCCGCTCCTCTTTCCATGACAAAAACTCCTGTAACAGTGGAATGTGCCGTTAATTTCCAAACTGGACGCTGTCTTGATCCGGTATGTCATCTGACTAGCACAGGAATTGCGGAAGACGTGGACATCAGCACATCGCGGTGGAGCCGCATGGCGCAAAGCAACGCCGTGATGAAGCCTCACAGGACATGTTCTGGCATGTCCAGGCTCATCCACAATTTCTCGGTTAGTTACATGACTGAAAATCCACCGACAGCCATCTGAAAACCATCTGAAAGCCGTCCTGTGAGACCATCACGGAGGTTGTTTTGTGCCGCGCCATGAACGGCTCCATGGCGCATCCGTCCGCTTTTCTTTCCATGAAAAAAATTCCTGTAACAGTGGAATGTGCCGAAAAAGTACTGATGTCCACGTCTCCTGCCATTTTGTGTAAGTCAGACGACATCCCGGATCAACAAAGCCTTCATGTTGGAAATTATCTGGTTGTTTCAGCGGGGTTTGAGCCTGTCGATCAGCGCTCGGAGTGCGGCGCGCTCTCAGCAGCTGTGGGCGGTCTTTAAACCGGCTGGAGCACTCCTTAATCTGTGTAATCCCCATAAAATCGTCCCTGAAAGCCATTTGAATTTTCCGAACGGTGTCCACCTGGAGGTCTCTCACTGTTTCTGGAAAAAAATTTATGCAGCAAAGCTCTAAATCGTTCAGACATTTATTCGCAATAAAAATCCGATGAGAGGGGTGGACCACTGCTCACACAAAGCCTGCTCACAGGCGAATGACGCAACCGATAGGCATGAAAAAACTCACGCATGTGCACGGAGGTTCAAGCTTGGCTGATGCAATCACATGTGATTCAAATCCGTATGGTTTTTGAAAAAAATAAAAAGGTTGGATACTTTTCTAACAGACCTCGTAAACAAAAAGACAAAACTTAACTGGAACTGACTAATGACCGAAGAATGCAATAAAGATAACCAAGCAAAGACTAAATAATAAACAGAAAGCAAAACCTGATATTAAAATACAACAGAAAATGACAGAAATGAAAACAGCAAAAATAAACAGATGATAACTAATTGAAAACACAACCTGGCAGAACAGAGCTGAACAATGGTTAAAGTATAAAAGTGACAAAGCAAAATGGAACATGGACTAACTGCATGATGAGAAAAAACAAGTAATAAATCAAAGCTGAGGCAGATGGTGAGTAAAGAAAGGGGGAAAAATAGGGATCAAAGCCGAGATCAGGGCCGGGCATGACAGACCTACCTCCGTGCAGGCAATCCCCGGAGGCTGCCAAAACAACCCCCCTCACAACGCCGCACACTCCCATCAACAGGCGGGACGGTGGGGGACCCAGGACGGGGGACCATAAGTAGGTAAGGGGACTGGTAGGGGGCCGGACACCAGGTGTAACCTGGTGCTGAAATAAGTGACAGGGACGAATCTTTGCTATATTTCACAGATGGAAGAAAGCAGTCCTTGTAATATCTCTGATGTGGAGGTCAAAGGACAACAAAGGATCAAAAGTTACCCCAAGGTTCCTCTCTTTGTCAGTGTGCTGTATAACACACGAGCCTAGGCTAAGCATTAGCTGGTCAAATTGATGCCGATGTCTCGTTGGACCAACAGCAATCATTTCAGTCTTATCGGAGTTTAAAAGTAGGAAGTTTCTAGACATCCAGCTTTTCACTGATGCAAGGCAGTCTTTTGAGGATTTTATGTGGCTGAGATTCCCAGCAGTTATCGGCATATATAACTGGGTATCATCAGCGTAGCAGTGAAAGGTAATGAGGTTAATGAGAGACTAATCATTTCCAGCACAGTCGGCCCATTATGAGTTTCGTCAGCAGATCGAGTGAGATACTGTCAAATTCTGTAAATCTAGGTAACACCTCAGTAGTGGCACCCACCTCAATAGCAGGGTGTAGTGGCTGGGTTAAGGCATGCTGGGATATGTTTAACCTAATGGTGTCTGTTTTCTTCAAAAGTAATACAAGAAATCTTGTGCTGTAAAAGGAGAGTGACTTACAGGTGCTTGTCCATGAAAATTCAGTAAGGTATATCTTCAATTATACATTCCAAATCTAAGGTGGAACTCTACTAGTGTATACTAAGGGCCCTGTCCCACTGGCGTTTAGGAGGATTTGCGTATGGATTGTGCACAAAATTGGCCCATATTTGCCAAACATCCGCAATATCTGTGTAACATGCCTGTATGAGTCAGCCGTCATCCGAACACGTCCGTGAACATCCGCAGAGGCACACATGTCCACAGCCAGGATTTTTGAGCTATTCAAAAATCTGAATGCGGATGACATCCGCCTCACATACTCCATAAATACTCAATTCATACACAATACATACTCACTCTATGCACTGTATATCTGCCGTTAACCGCTGATATCCGCAACTGACGGGTATTTGCGGCTTGACAGCGGACCGGGACAGTGTGTAAAACAGATATATATCGTTCCCATCATGTCCACATCACAAACTAAAATATGTTGTAGTGACTGCATACAAATGGGCCACGAATAAAGTGTTGTTATTACATCTGCTTTGCAGCTGATTTGCGGACAATCTGTGAATGCATAACAAACACGTCACGTAAACCCAAAGTACTATATGTGGCAGAAAGCGACATACCTGCCAGTCAGTGCCGGTCCGGCTGTGTAGATCCACAAAGACGTAGCTGCTGCAATCCAGGACTTTTATTTAACACCAACAAAAGGAAGAGTTGCTGTTTAGCCACAACTCACACACACACAAAAAAAAACACCATCTCACACCCCGAGCAGCTTCCCCCCTCCCGCTCCCCAAACTCATGAACAGTTAACCTTCATTAACTCTGTGATCAACTTGTCCAAGTCCAGCAAATGCTCCAGAGGCTGTATTGTTGATGTGAATAATGATGCCAAAAGGAGCGAGTGCGCTTCTTTTATGTCCGCAATGCAGATGCCGTGCACACGCAACACGTGCACGATGCATTCGTAATACACCTGTAATACTGCCGTGATAATCTCAGTGTGTCGGATCAGTTTCCTCACTACATGTGTTATATAACCGTGATTGTTCATCATATATTCACTATATATTTGTTGTGAACGACAATGAACACCCACAGTTTGTGTACTCAATTCATGCGCAATTAATTCTCTCCCCAGTGGGACTGGTAACTGAGAAATTGTTTAACAGCTTGGGCATTGTTATGTTTCGGATGCGGTCGGAGCACCGACCCAGCGTTTGAAAGGACCCAGCATAAAATAAGCAGAGCACGGTTCAAAAGGTAACAGACTTTAATAAACATAACAGTATAACAGTGGGTGAAGTGCTAAACAACTAAAAAGTCCACGGTCTGGTGAGGTGGAAACACGGTGCGCTCTCAACAGCACAAACGGTCCGGAGCCACAGCAGTTCGGACCCAGGGACCCCGCCGACACCCCCCAGGTGGCCGCGACAAACCAAGTCTGTGAAGAAAGAAAACATGGAGGTGAGTCCAACTCCACACAGAGAGACACAGCTCAAAGGTGCACGCAATCAGCAAACACTTCCTGGCTTAAAGCTATACATCAGCTTCTCACCCTGCAGGCACAGAACAACTCAGTTCAAATCTCCACTGCAGCAGAAGCTGATTAGACAATTAGCATAACGTGACAGCTCACTAACACAAGGTGTGAGGGACACCAAATCCACTGTCATTACTTCATAAAAGTCACCAAAACCAAATTACCTCAGGAAGTGTGCTGAAGAGCATGAGACCTCACCCAATCCTCCTTCACAGACTGTGGCGTCAAACCTGGAGCGGTCTCTGCGTCCGTAATGGTGAGATTGTTCTCCTGACGTCGATCTCACACGTCTGCTCACAAGGTCGAGTCTCTGGCAATCACACACTGTGCATTCAAGGTTTAAATGCAGCAATCTCTGATCAAGACAAAATACACCACAGCTGTGAGTCCTGATGACCTGCACGTGAAAACAAGCCTCAGGTGTTCAGGGTGAGGTCCTAATGCTCAGCCACTCAGTCCTGAATGCATACCACCTGGTGGGAGAAACAGAAAACAAAAACCAAGCCAGCCAAACACCCCAGCCCACAACAGTACCCCACCCTCACGGGAAGCCTCCCGGCGACCACACGGACCTGGGCCAGAAAAAACAAAGCCCCCTCCAGGGACCATGGCTGGAATGTTGGCTGGGAACAAAAAACATCTCCTGCAGCTTCAGTTTCAGCTCCTTGTGCTGACGATCCAGCTGGGAAAGGCCCGTCTCCAGGAGCTGTGCGTTACTGTGCTCTGACGACAGCCCCATCATCACCTGCAATGTTAATTTCTTCATGCAGTCATTGATCATCTCAGTGTTGAGCTTCTCTAGTTCTTCCTTCAGCTGGATAATGCATGCTTCCAGCCGCCTCTTCTCTGTCAACAGGGAACTTTGTGCCGAGACTATCACTCTCATCCTGGAGCTCATCCTTTCTCAACCTGAGCCTGTCTGCAGTAGACTGCTCCGCAGCTGACACTACAGTGCAGAGATATCCTTTGTTGACTTTAATGGTCTTGCCCTCTGTTTCATTTAGCAAACCTGTTAGAGTCTCCACCTCTGACTGCATCTTTGCGTTCATTCCTGTCGACTCTTACTTTAGTTGTTCACTTTGCATAATTTTGGCCAGGAGTTCTTGAACCTGTGCACTCAGCCTTCTTCCGACTGTGTGTTAAAGTCTGCTTAGTCATAAGACTAAAAAAAGAAAAAAAAAAGACAAACACAAACAACCATACCAACCCCCCCCTCCCCAGAGGACCGTCCCATCAAACCCCGGGAAGAGGAGAAAAGAAAAAACACAACCCAAACTTAAGCTTGCAAAAAAAAAACTCTTACACCCCCCCCGGACGACTGCCTTCCCTTAGGCAGTATTATTAGACGGTATTGCTTAAATTTTCATTGTTACGCAGATGATACCCAGCTTTATCTATCCATGAAGCCAGAGGACACACACCAATTAGCTAAACTGCAGGATTGTCTTACAGACATAAAGACATGGATGACCTCTAATTTCCTGCTTTTAAACTCAGATAAAACTGAAGTTATTGTACTTGGCCCCACAAATCTTAGAAACATGGTGTCTAACCAGATCCTTACTCTGGATGGCATTACCCTGACCTCTAGTAATACTGTGAGAAATCTTGGAGTCATTTTTGATCAGGATATGTCATTCAAAGCACATATTAAACAAATATGTAGGACTGCTTTTTTGCATTTACGCAATATCTCTAAAATCAGAAAGGTCTTGTCTCAGAGTGATGCTGAAAAACTAATTCATGCATTTATTTCCTCTAGGCTGGACTATTGTAATTCATTATTATCAGGTTGCCCTAAAAGTTCCCTAAAAAGCCTTCAGTTAATTCAAAATGCTGCAGCTAGAGTACTGACGGGGACTAGAAGGAGAGAGCATATCTCACCCATATTGGCCTCTCTTCATTGGCTTCCTGTTAATTCTAGAATAGAATTTAAAATTCTTCTTCTTACTTATAAAGTTTTGAATAATCAGGTCCCATCTTATCTTAGGGACCTCGTAGTACCATATCACCCCAATAGAGCGCTTCGCTCTCAGACTGCAGGCTTACTTGTAGTTCCTAGGGTTTGTAAGAGTAGAATGGGAGGCAGAGCCTTCAGCTTTCAGGCTCCTCTCCTGTGGAACCAGCTCCCAATTCAGATCAGGGAGACAGACACCCTCTCTACTTTTAAGATTAGGCTTAAAACTTTCCTTTTTGCTAAAGCTTATAGTTAGGGCTGGATCAGGTGACCCTGAACCATCCCTTAGTTATGCTGCTATAGACGTAGACTGCTGGGGGGTTCCCATGATGCACTGTTTCTTTCTCTTTTTGCTCTGTATGCACCACTCTGCATTTAATCATTAGTGATCGATCTCTGCTCCCCTCCACAGCATGTCTTTTTCCTGGTTCTCTCCCTCAGCCCCAGCCAGTCCCAGCAGAAGACTGCCCCTCCCTGAGCCTGGTTCTGCTGGAGGTTTCTTCCTGTTAAAAGGGAGTTTTTCCTTCCCACTGTAGCCAAGTGCTTGCTCACAGGGGGTCGTTTTGACCGTTGGGGTTTTACATAATTATTGTATGGCCTTGCCTTACAATATAAAGCGCCTTGGGGCAACTGTTTGTTGTGATTTGGCGCTATATAAAAAAATTGATTGATTGATTGATGTAGGGACCAACACCCCCCAGAGGACATCCCGCCAGCTCCAGGAGTAATAACCACAGCCGAGGTCCCTCTGGGATCCAAAGTCACCCACGGGGACTCCCAGCGCCTCCCAGAGGACCGTTCCATCAAACCCCAGGAGACGCCCCCCCCCCCCCCCATGACTAACAGACCCAGCCCCGGCCGTCTACGGCTAGATGGACCCACAGTCCTTTCCCCCCCAGAGGACACCACAGTCACACCCTGAGGGCGGAAACTGGGGGGGAAAAAAAAAACATACAAACAAAACAACAACCCCAACCCCACCCCCTCAGCGCAGTGGAAACTGGAAGTACGTCCAGTGTCACCAACCACGACTATACCCCAAAAGTCAACCGGGAGGAGTGGAACAGCGGTAATGGCGTATGGCACACGACGGCGCCACCCCTCCGACTTTTAAACCAGCCACCAGCTGCGGGTATATTCCACTGCCCCAAACCTCAGCTACGCCGATGGCATACGGCTCAAAGGCGCACTGAAGCCGGAGGTGGAACAGGGAATCAACAAAAAAACAACACCCCGAACACCCCCCCCCCTCCCGGATGCAGAGGTTATCTGGGAAACGCCCAGCACAACCAAACTGCACCACTCCAGCAACGCCGACAACATACGGCTCACACGGCTGGGGCCAGAGGAGAAGACAGGGAGGTAAAGAAAATTAAAAAAAATACCCCATGCTCCAGACAGCCTGTATTTCAACTCCACCAGACCACTGACAGTGCTATAATCCACAAAAACAACAAATTAACCCCTGATAAAAACACCACATACTAAAACAAGAAACAAATAATAGACCAATAAAAAAAACTAACATTGGCCTACATTGTCAAGTGCAAAGAATGAAAAAACGTATTTTCCATCCTTTGAACCTAGACAGTAATGTGACTCTGTCACCAACAGAGGGAGCCAAAGTGCCAAATAAGAAAATCCTTGTGGTAACAGAGTAAAAACCAATTCACACTGCTGTAAACGACAGCAGGTTACAACAAACAGCTTAAAGTGCAAACTAAATACCACCGGGGCTGCTACAACAGGCGTCGGAGCCAGCTGCATGGGAGGAGACGGGGCTACAGCTGTAACAGCAGGGTGCGACACGACCCAAGCTGTAAACTCCACCATGCGCGCACCAACGCGCACAACCCGGGCGGAGAGCACCCGCAACTGATCCCGGATCAACTCCAACATCTGCTGCAGCCTTCCCGGCAAAAATACCGTCTCTGCTTTCGCTGGTCCATTGGTAAATCGATCTCACACGTCTGCTCACAAGGTCGAGTCTCTGGCAATCACACACTGTGCATTCAAGGTTTAAATGCAGCAATCTCTGATCAAGACAAAATACACCACAGCTGTGAGTCCTGATGACCTGCACGTGAAAACAAGCCTCAGGTGTTCAGGGTGAGGTCCTAATGCTCAGCCACTCAGTCCTGAATGCATACCACCTGGTGGGAGAAACAGAAAACAAAAACCAAGCCAGCCAAACACCCCAGCCCACAACAGGCATCTTCCAACTTGCCGTTAAGGTTTCCAACGGAGGTGTTTTTCCTGTCACGACCCCCCGCGGTCGGTCCGGCCCGACATGCGAATCTGCCCGCACGTTCTTTCATTACAAAATGTCCGTTAACAATGGAATGTCCGAATAAACTCCTCATTCCGACTTCTTCTGAAAGTTCTCTGTTCTCTGACGACTTACTGGGTCAACAGAGCCTGAAATGTGGAAGTTTTCAACTTGAAACGGCGAGACGCTGCGGCCTCGAAGCGCAGATCGCCGTCAGGTGCCATGGGCCATCCTTAAAGTGACACTACCGGACCAAAATCTCTCATCAGCCGTTAAAATTTTTACAGAAAACCAGCTGAATTTATCGAATGGTGTCCACTCAGTTGTGCCTTACAGTTTTGAAAAAGTTTTGATCAAATAAAGCAGCAGTCTCTTAGCCATTCCTAAACAATGAAAAAATCGACAAGAGGGTGGGCCACTCCTCACTCAAAGACTGCCCACAGGCGAATGACGTAACCGACAGGCGTGAAAAAACTCTTGCATGCCCTCGAGGGTTCAAGCATGTCTGATGTAATCACACGTGATTCAAATCCATATGGTTTGTGAAAAAAATAATAAGGTCGGATACTTTTCTAATAGACCTCGTATATATATATATATATATATATATATATATATATATATATATATATATATATATATATATATATATATATATATACAGTGGTGGGCACACTTCCGATAACAGATAATTATCGAAGATAATGTTTTCATTATCGGATTATCTTTTCAGATAAATTTAAAAACCATCATCGGACTAATTATCTTCTGATGAATTGCCGTTCGATAACCTTTAGACCAGTAACGTAGTAAACCAAGCTGAACAGTGAAAAACAATTTTGAAATTATTAAAACAGTTGAGACCTACCTGTTGAAAGTTTCCTAACAAATGTGTAGTTCCATTCTCTGCAAACAGAAAAGAGCTGATTCCAAGAGAAAACACTCTATCCTCTGCAGACAAAGGAAAACTAGTCACACACACAAAAAAAAATAATAAAAATAATTTCCTTTAACACCATACTGGTGTAATCGCAATATCACCAAGTCATCCAGAGGCATACATTTTTAACTTATGGTTCAGATTTTAACCTACTCATTTTGGACAAGTTATTTAAAATTACTGTCATGTCTGAAGCTTTATAAAGTGAAAATATCAAATATATGTTTTCGTTTTAAAGTAATGTGCTAATTTTTAAGGTTTTGTGAGCACATGCTGTGCCAGGCAGCAATGCATTATGGGTAGCATAGGGTAATCTCAGACGTTCATGACAGGACAAATGCATTTCAGACACTCTGTTCAGGCTCCACAGATAACAGCATTAAACTCTAGTGCATAAAACTCTCATGAATATATTCTCTGGGTTTATAGATGTTAGTGTATTTGTGTTTGTTAAATTCCACGCATCTTGAAAGTTAAATGTAGCAGACACGGATTATCTGGAATTTGGTTTGGCAAGTTTTCAAGACCGCTACTGCCATCTACTGACCAGTAGTGTTCATGGCAGTATTCGCCCCAAGAAGTACTAAGCATCTGGGTACCAGTAGATGGCAGTGTTCTATTTATTTTAACCCGGTTATATCAGATGGTGGTCAAATCAACTTTTTGGCTTTCTTTTTTTCTTTTTTTCTACAAATTAAGTTTAAAAACAAAACAACAACAACAAAAAAAAAACATTACAAGACAGCTCTGTGGTTGGATGCATGAAGCTCTTCAGCAGTAGGAGGTGGTCGTGAGATGTTAAAGCTTGTTACTCCACTACACGATGCAGGACGCGCGATTAACCTGATACTCGGTCCAAAAAATTCTCGCACGAATGAAAAATCATCTGAAAAATGGCCAAAACACGCACAGTGTAAAGCCAACATGTATGTGTCAAGATAAGGCTTTTCAGAACTGACCAATTGTTAACCATGTCCTTTAATTTATCTGTTTTCATTATTTATTATTGCATTTTAACCTGTGAAGTGCTTTGTGACTTATGTCTGTGAAAGGCATTATATAAATAAATTTACTTATGTTTTACAACATCATAAAAGTTTTAAAACATGCACACATCATCAAACGTGTGCACGGCATTAATAAAACATGTGCACATTCTCTCCACATGCAAAACATTTTGCGATGACACTTCCAGGGCTCCGTAAAAATGCCTGTTTTTACAAATAAAATGGAATATTTTACAAAAGCACATTTATCTTTAAACCAACACACAACACACGTCACATTAACGTGTTGGTTTACATGATGAATGACTGAACCAATCAGTGTTTAGCAGAGGCACGTTTACCCAGAATGCTTTGCGGTCTGTGTTTGTTACAAAACCTCAGAATTAGTGCCGTATTCAACATTAAAAGATATATGTTATATTTTAACTTTGTACAAATGACAGAATTGACATTAATGGAGTTATTCTATCAGTATTTTCATAAAACCATAAGTTAGTATGACTTTATTTTTCAAGACCTCCGCCTGAGCAGGATGTTGTAATTGATAGAGAGCTGACCTTATGGGTATTCTCTGGATGGCTCTGTGTTGGGAGCACTGTAATAAACAATTGCTTCCAGCAGGGGCAGAATGTTGAAAGAAAATGATTATGATTAGTAGTAGAAAGCTGATTTTGCTCTCAGGATTTGTCTGTGCTGTATTCTACAGGGGGAAGCATAGTCAAACATTCTGGCTCATTCTTTGGGTCTTTTGTCACTTTTGATGCTTTCAAAAGCGATTGAGTTAAAAATTAATTTTAATTAGTTATATATATATATATATATATATATATATATATATATATATATACATATATATATACATATATATATATATATATATACATATATATATATATATATATATATATATATATAACGTGATTGGGATTGAAAAAGAGATAGGAGCATCTTATTTACAATATGTGAAGTGGAGTTTAGATGTGGTAAGGTGACATTAGTCCAGGGATTTGTAAATGAGTTGTTATTGCGCATGATTTGTGGACTTAGGGTTAGAGTTAGGGTTAGGGATTAGGGAGAGATTCTTTACCCAATTTTCCCTGTTTTGGGTAATTGGGTAAAGAATCTCTCCAACAGGGATCTTACACAGACAGAAAAGGATGTGCTCGCTAAAGGACTAAATTTCTCAGTGACCCCTAAACATATACCAACAGTAGATTACCTCACTGCAGTAGAGTCAGCCATTAAACATAACAGTTTGTCAGAGTCAGAAGCTGGGGACCTCCGACTAAGAGTCACAGCAGTGCTGAACAGTGCTAAGCCTCCTCCGTCCAACATCACAGGAGAAGAACAGAAAGCTTTGTCAGCACTGCAAAAGAACCAAAGCATCCTTATCCTGCCAGCGGATAAAGGCAGATGCACGGTGGTCCTGAACACATCGGGCTATGAGGCCAAGATCAACAACTTGCTCAGTGACTCCAATACATACAAACGTCTGAAGAGAGACACCACGAGCAGCTATAAGAAGAAAATCATTAGCTACCTCCAAAACCTGGAGAAAGAGGGACTCATCGACAGGCAGACATACTACAGACTGAACCCTGGGGACGCCACTCTGTGCATCTATGGGCTGCCCAAAATCCACAAACAGGACGTCCCACTCAGGCCTATTGTATGTAGCACAGATTCCATCACGTACAATTTGGCCAAGCACCTCAAGTGGATTTTGGCTCCTCTAGTGGGTAACTCAGAACACCATGTGGAGAACACACAAGATTTTGTGAACAAGATCAAGGACCTGCAGCCGGAGGCAGATGAAACAATTGTGTCATTTGATGTGACTTCGTTGTTCACCTGCATCTCCACCACTGAGGCCATCTCAGCTGTGAGGCAGAGACTGCTGGAGGATGTGTCTCTACTTGAAAGGACCAAACTCACACCAGACCACATCTGCCAACTCTTGGAGATCTGTCTTAACACCACGTATTTCCTGTTTAGGGGGAATTACTACAGGCAGATTCATGGTTGTGCGATGGGGTCTCCGGTAGCCCCCATTGTGGCCAATCTGTACATGGAGCGAGTGGAGAAGACAGCCTTGACATCTTTCACAGGCATCTCTCCCAGTCACTGGTTCAGATATGTTGATGACACATGGGTTAAAATCAAGCAACAGGAAGTTGAGGACTTTACAGAACACATCAACTCGGTGGACGTCAATATCAAGTTCACACCTGAGGATGCCAGAAACAACCATTTAGCCTTCTTGGACTGTGATGTTACGATTGGAGAGAACAGGCAGCTCCAGACGGGTTTACAGAAAATCCACGCACACTGACCAATATCTGCTCTTTGGCTCAAACCACCCCCTTGAACACAAGCTCGGGGTGATCAGGACGCTTCAACACAGAGTCCTACAGGTGCCCACAACTACAGAGGGAAGGGCTAAAGAACAACAACTTGTCCAGAAAGCCCTCACAGTATGTGGGTACCCACGATGGTCCCTGGACAAAGTGCAGAAGTCCCAGAGAACAAAGAGACCAGATAGACAGGAGACGGAGACAAGAAGAAGAGGATTGTCTCTCCCTTATTTAGCAGGAGTAGGGGAAAAACTACAGAGGATCTTCAGACAGCACAAAATCCCAGTTTATTTTAAACCAGTTAACACCTTGAGACAGAAATTAGTTCACCCTAAGGACAGGATCCATAGTTACAAACAGAGCAATGTAGTGTATTCTATCAGATGTCAGGAAAACTGTAACGAACACTACATAGGTGAGACTAAGCAACCTTTACACAAAAGGCTATACCAGCACCGCAGAGAGGGCGCCAGTGGACCTCAGTCTGCAGTTCCACCTTAAAGACATAGTTCCACCTTAAAGACACTAACCACACGTTTGAGGACAAGGAAGTTAAAATATTAGCCAGAGAGAAGAAATGGTTTGAGAGAGGGGTCAAGGAGGCATTCTTTGTGAAACATTTGAAAACCAGGCTTAACCGGGGAGGGGGCCTGAGGCACGCTTTATCCCCTGTTTACAATGGGGTACTCAGGTCAAAGCAATTTCAGTCTTTTGTTCATGGTAATGAGTCATTCACGTCATCAGCAGAGTCGTCAAGGGAGCCATCAGGAGAGGGACAGCTGCCCTGTCATTTGGAGGGTGCTAACTAGAGCACAATAGGTGCTAATTAGAGCTATTGTTTAGTCACTAGCCTATAGCAGTCTGCCGCTCAGTAGGAGGGGTCTGGTTAGTTTAAAACTCCAGCTTTTGTGACTTCTTGATTATTCTTCTCTACAAGAGTCAAGACAGAAGTCAGACCACCAGAGCAAGAATTTTAGCTGAGGAAGCTTCTGCGATTTGAAGCGAAACATTCTCGCGTCAAGCAACCCAGTCCAGTCGAAGATTCAAGCTTCTCTACTATGGAAACCACCTGGACAACTGAGAGCCTACACAGAAACATAAGAGGCATGGTGCCAATATTCGTGACAGCAATACCACGTGCTAGAACCAGATCCAGGGTATTTCCACAAATGTGAGTCGAGTCCTGAATGCATTGCTGAAATCCTAATGCATCCACAATTTCAATAAATGGTTTTCAGAGGGGATCAGAAGGCTTATTTATCTGAATATTGAAGTCACTGTTGGGAAGGTGTAGTGACACGGACCCACAACAGGGGGTGTTAATGAATGGACAATGGATGAGCCAAAAAGTAACAATTTAATGTTGTGAATTGCACAACGGAATACAGACAATGACAATAGAGGAGTACAGTCAATCGTATACAAGGTGACGTGTGGGCAGGCTCGAGGATAGAAGACGTCTGTCCAGAGAAGAGCCGGATCCCACACGGCTTCCACCGCCAGCGGATCTGAAGAACACCGGAGCCGCCAAGTCCTGAGTCCCAGGTGGCCACCGTCTCCAGCTGTCAGACCAGGTACTGCTGGCAGAAACAGAAACAGTTAATGGTGGGTGTGTGAAGACACACCCAGTAATCGTCCCTTGATTAGTTCCTCCGGGAGGGAGAACCTCCACCTCCAGAAACAATTTCACCCGTGCAGCTCCTGTTGATCTCTTTCCTGGATGGAGTGAGAGGCGAAGAACGTCGCCCTCCCACTATCCGCCAATCCAGCTTCAGACAGAGCCCGCACGAACACGGCTGCACACAGAACAATGTTTTAGTTTCAATATCAATCGCAGAGAAGGTTACCTCGATTGGTAGCTGATTTCTCGGCGAGGAGGTGGAGTTGCAGTCCGGCCTTTATAGTGATGGTGATGAGTGACAGCTGGTGCTGATAAGTGGCAGCTGTCACTCCCAGCGGCTCTGACGCCCTCTCGTGCTTGGAGCCCGCACTCCAAGCAGGGCGCCATCTGGTGGTGGTGGGCCAGCAGTACCTCCTCTTCAGCGGCCCACACAACAGTCACCAATAATCAGAATGTTACCTGAACTAGTGGACAAGTTAGAGATGAACGCATCAAATTCATCTAAGAATTCATAGTATGGGCCAGGAGGCCTATATACAGTGACAAAGTAATACGGCTGATTTTTATTCTTCTGACCTTGGCAATACATAGCATCGTGGGCAGATCAGAGAATCAGATGTTCACACGAATTATATTTGTGATCGCCAACAGCTAATACGCTAAACCTAGATTTATAAATAAAAGCAACACCCCCGCCTTGGTTCGCATCATGAGGGATGTGACTTAATGTATATGCTGGTGAGCAGGCCTCATTTAAGAGGTGGACAGCTGTAGGTTTAAGCCAGGTTTCACATAACCCAATCACATCTAAGCGGTGATACATAATTAGATCATTAATCAACACTGATTTTGAGGACAGGGATATTGTGTTAATGAGACCCAGACTAAGTCTCCACAGACATTCTGTGCATGACTTTGAAGACTAAAGAAAGGAGAAAATCACAAAAGGCCCTTGGGCAACATCCTTTACTACTAGTTACTGGTATTATTAGTTACTAGTTAATATGTAAATGTTGCAGAAAAGAACGAGTGAAGCTCTTCAGCATCTCTCCATGTCATTTAGGTCCTTCAGACTTTTTTTGAGCAAATGCTTCAGGGGAGCATTAGCATGGCTAAAACCTTTCAGCTTCGGAGGGGCTTCCACCCCCAGACTCCCCTAATTACAGGCCTCTTAACCCCCTGCTGCTTTAAGCATTTTTTAAATATAGATGTAAATTAATATTCAAAGTTTTCAGCGAGTTGACAGTAGGGCTGTACAGTATGGACAAATTATCATATCTCAGTATTGTCATATAAATATGATATATGATATGACTATGATTTGACACAAAGTGCAGCAACAGTGAAAATTAAACCTTCTTAAACCAAACAGTAATAATACCACACTCATTTTACACTCATCATAAGGTTAGGATACTGTGTCCTCCAAAAGTATTGGACCACTTGGAATTTCACACATTTTAATTTGTTTATGACATTTTAAATTCAAGAAATACAAACATATAAGGAAAACAAATTCTAAAATTACCTTCCTAAAACTCAAACTGAAAGCAAATCTCTAAAACTTGATAAAACCTGTAAATAATAATCAGTTTTATTGCCAGTTTTCTTCAGACAAGTCAGGGGATGAAACATGAACATTTCCAAGTCACTGAATATGTCTTGGACTTTATTTACATCAGTTATGAAGAAATACAAAAGTTTCTTTCACCAAAACATCAAATCTAGTCTTTCATCTCAAATGTACTTTCTGTCAAACTGTAGCTGAACTTTCAGGTCTTCTTTTGAAGAAAATCCTCCTCTACACCACTTCATCAGGAAGCTGGGTTTTAGATTTTTAATTCATTTATATCAAGTTGGAGAGATTTGCTTTCAGTTTGAGTTTAAGGAAGGTAACTTTAGATTTATTTATCTAAAGTTGTGTCACTGGTGTGTCACTCAGACAGCAAAATGAAGAGGTTATTTAAAAATAAGTCCTTCCGAGAGCAAAATTAAGAGGTTATACAGGTTTTATACAGAACAGAGGAGGAGTAAATTATCTGTATTTCTTTCATCCTGAGTGTCTTCACGTCATATCTCATGAATCAACAACTGCCTGCTCGTTTAAAATCACTGGAGAAACACGTATATATAAGGCAACCTGAATTAAAGGAGAAATGCCACTTTTAACAACCTGGACCTCATATATCGTTTACTCACTGATATAACTTTGGTGTCATTTGGAGTCATAAGTCAACCATTTTTCTTCTTCTACAAAAGTGGATTAGAACTTTTTGCGGTGCACAGCACCAGCTACTGGACAGGATGAACCTTGCAGTCCATGTGGCTCACTGATTTCAAAATGCAGCTCTTTTCAACCAGATGCGTGGTGCCATGACATGTCAATCATCTGTGTCCAATCAGATTTCAGGGGAGTCCACTGCAACCCTGGCCTCTGCTCTAGCGCCTCCCATGCCAAGAAGTGTTCAAAATTTGATATGTCCTGTTTCAGTGTGAGCTTGAATAATCGCCAGATTCCATGAGGTCTCGTCTGTCCATCCAGGAAGTGTCGATCCAGGATGTGTTTGACATTTGACATTTCCTGTTTCAGTGTGGACTCAAAATTTGGCAATTTCTGTTTGGGACTCCCTGTTCCATGAGCTTTGCTCGTATTATTAGCTAGTCCTCGTGTGAAGTTGACCATCTGCTTTGGTCATATTTACAAATCAAAGAATACAGAAATGTTTGAACGTGCAGTGACAGAAATGTTCAATTTTGATTTCAATTCAATTTATATCGCACCAAATCACAACAAAGTTGCCTCAAGGCACGTCACACAAGTAAGGTCTAACCTTACCAACCCAATGTTACCAATACCAGATGTTGCAACAAAACAAACAGATCCTGTCCATAGTTCAGAGTGACAGATGACCAAATGGTTAGCAAGGTTACTGAGTCACTGATTGTATTGATGCAAGACCCATCAGTCAACTAGGAGACTTCTGATAGTCCATCCCAACCCTGAGGTACCTCCACCCTCAGTACCTAAGATGCCTCATCATATAGCAATGACAGATGCTGATTCTAAAGCTCCAACATTGCCTGATGCTTGAAGAAGAAAACTTTGATTTCACTGATTATGAAATGAACACTTGGCCCACAATAACCAGTATTATTATCACTTTACCGAGGCGTTGCTAGGCCGGTATCGTAGATTTACGTCAACGCTATCTGGCTATACCCACCCGCTGTGCGTAAACAAATGACGTCATAGTGCGCGCAGCCCAAGAACTGTCCGCAGAGGGGGGAAAAAAAATAGAAAGGCAAGAAGTGTGTGTTGGTCCCATTATGGATATTCCGGATGATTTTCTCATGGCTAGTACGACAACAGCAGCCATGAGCAGCCAGCTTGATGAGGACGCACTGGCAAATTTGGAGAGCAGCGCGCACCAGCCGACACGACAAAAGTTAAAGTGAGCCAACTTTTTTATGTATGTGTTACGTGTTGTGTATCTCAGTAAAAAGTGATGATAATACAATAACATGCTTTTGGAGGGCGGTATGCATTTTCTGAGTCCCTCTGTTCACGCCCAGTCGCCCAAAATGACAGATATTCACTCTCGTCTAACTTGGGCGAATATCTGTCATTTTGGGTGGCTGTTCATGAATGCCGGGCCTCTGAAAATGCATACCGCCCTCCAAAAGCATGTTATTGTATTATTATTATTATATGGCTGCAACGCTATGCGTGCTCTGATTGGCTGATTACTGGTCGGCTATTTTCCCATATCCATACTAGTTTCCATGACAATCGGTCTGAACGTGTATTTTCTTTACAAAGCAGGAAGCTAAAAATGCACATGAATGGACATGAGCTCCATAAATATTTAAACAGCACCTGAAAAAACACACAGACTGAAAGCTTACCAGCTAATGACCAGACCACCTGTTGGCAAGTTCCTGTTCTGCTCCGGTGTTCTGTAGGGACACCGGCCGTCAGCTCGGAGGTGAGTCGAGATGAGCCGCTGCTCAGCTCGGCTCCAGAGCTCTGAAGTGAGCAGATATTGCTTTTTGTTAACCAGCTTCTTTTCATTGTGGCTTTGGCTGTCTGCAGAGTTTTTGGTCCAGTTTGAGGAGGACCAGTGGGAGCCTGGCAGGTGGCAGAACCTGTCCACTTACCCTGGAGACCACAACTCTGTCATCCTGCAGCTTGCCCCCTTTGTCAACTACCAGTTCAGGGTAATTGCTGTTAACTCGGTGGGTCAAAGTGATGCCAGCAGCCCCTCACCAAGATACATGACCAGCGGCGCCGGTGAGGAGCTCAACCTGTTGATATGTGTGACATGAAAATGGTGACAGCTGTATTTCTATGTTCTGGACTAAAAAGACAAATGCAGTTTGAAGAGTCCCCAAACGATATCTGAAGCATGACATCATTTTAGATCAACTCTTGTTTAACAGTTTGTGTTGCTTTGATATGTTGCCATTGGTTTGGGGTTTGGGTGTTTAGGAGAACAACATATGTGACGTCTATAAGCATCAGGGTTCTCAGTTCTGCAAACCATATATGTGAATTCTTTGTGTTAAATTAAGCCCCAGATGCCATTCCCAGAGGTCTACGAGGATGGGGGTCCAAAAAGGACAACATGGAGATCACCTGGGAGGTAAGCCTTGCAGTGTTACTGCTGGAATGTTTTCTGTATCTTACTGCATGTCCCGAGAAGCAGTGGTCTAAAAGACTGAGAAGCAGGCGTGGGACCAGTGGGTCAGTTTCAATTTCAATTTATTTTCATTTATATAGCGCCAAATCACAACAGAGTTGGCTCAAGGTGCTTCATACAAGTAAGGTCTAACCTTATTAACCCCCAGAGCAACAGTGGTAAGAAAAACTCCCTCTGAGGAAGAAACCTCTGAGTTGGGTTGAAGACAAAGCAGCACCTGTCCCTCACTACTAAGATGTACTTGAACAAGTGTTCTGGTCTAAATGCTGAGAGGCCAAGACATCAGACTGCTTTGTCCTGGTCGACAAAAAACAAAACAATATATACACGAGGTCTGTTAGAAAAGTATCCGACCTTTTTATTTGTTTTTTTCAAAAACCTGATGGATTTGAATCACGTGTGCTTGCATGAGCCAACCTTGAACCTTCGTGCGCATGCGTGAGTTTTTTCACGCCTGTCGATTGCATCATTTTCTGGTAAGCAGCCTTTGTGTGGGATGTGTGCTGTGCGCTCGGCGGATTTTCATTACAAGGAAACAGACAGAAGGACTGGAGCAGCGCCACATCAAATTTTGCCAGAAACTGGGCGACAACCAGGTGGAAACCATTTAGATGATTCAGACGGCTTTCAGTGACTTTTCAGTCATGTGAGTATCCAAGAAATTGTGGAAGAGGTGGGCATGTCACAACATGTCCTGTGAGACTTCAACACGGAGGCACGTTTGCTGCGCTGTCAGCAGCAGCATGAATTTCACAGCCACTCTTTTCATGACCAAATCTTCTGTCACAGTGGAATGTGCCGAAAAAGTGCTGATGTCCACCTCTTCCACAATTTCTTGGATATTCACACGACGGTCCCACATCACCACAGAGTTCACTTTGGAAATGATCCGGTCATTTCAGCATGTTGATGGCCGACCGGAGCGTGGCTTGCTCTCCACCGTTGTGCAGATGTCTTTAAACCGGTCTTCCCCGGGGCCTCCTCCCAATGGGATGTGCCCGGAACACCTCTCCAGCGAGGCGTCCAGGGGGCATCCGAAAAAGATGCCTGAGCCACCTCAACTGACTCCTTTCAACGTGGAGGAGCAGCGGCTCAACTCCGAGCTCCTCCCGAGTGACCGAGCTCCTCACCCTATCTCTAAAGGAGCGCCCAGCCACCCTGTGGAGGAAACTCATCTCGGCTGCTTGTACTCGCGATCTCATTCTTTCGGTCATGAGCCAAATCTCATGACCATAGGTGAGGATCGGAACGTAGATCGATCGGTAAATCGAGAGCTTTGCATATATATGTGTGTGTGTGTGTGTGTGTGTGTGTGTGTGTGTGTGTGTGTGTGTGTGTGTGTGTGTGTGTGTGTGTGTGTGTGTGTGTGTGTGTGTGTGTGTTGAAGCGAAACGTCCTTATGTCAAGCAACCAAGTTGAAGAGTCAAGCTTCTCTACTATATATATGTATATGTATATACAAATAATGGATGGTAAGGAGTTCAAGTTATATTGGACGAGGCGTAGCAAACAACAAAGAGTCAAGTAAATTAGATCAATTAATTTTGTTGTGAACAGCATATGAATGCTTCTAAACCGTCAGTAGCGTGCTACTTGTCTACCTTCTTAGTGTTTTTGGCATCCTGGAGTTCAATATTTCCACCAGTTCCTCCTCTGTGAACTCAGCAAACCTCCTGGCAGACGATTTTCTGCTGTTTGTTGCCATTTTCTGTCAGCTAGTTCCTGACCTCCATATGCTGCGCTCTTATTGGCTAGCTGTTGGCGGTAAGCTCTAACGCTATTGGTCAGTGGGAACCGATCCAATATAACTTTTGGTCCTAGCCTTTTTGGATCCTTTTGGATCCAACATAACTTTCTGGTGCCAAGCATGCCAAAATACAGGTAAATGATGGACAGAAAGGCTAAGCTGTGATTGGTTATTGCAGTCTGAGTGGAGAAATATATATATATATATATATATAGTTTTGTTGTGCTTCTCGCCAGCATTATAACAGCGTGCCTGAAGAAACATGATGCTGCTGTTGGGCCGTTGCTCTGTTTCCAAGAGTGTAATGGGGAAATCATTTCTCTGCATTGTTTGTGGACCCACTGGTTCTGATTTAGAAGCAGCTCATCCACAATTTATTCATCAACCTCTGTCAAAGCCATTTAAAGATGACTGTGGGAGAACTTTTCCCATAGCCGGGTTCTCCTGCTGCAAGGGGAAAGTTCTCCTGCAGTGTGCCGCGCAGTGAGTGTTGCAGGCATGAGTTTTGTAGGAGAGACCAGGGCCATTATCCCTGGAAAGTTTTAAATTTATAACTCTTTGAAACATTTTTGTCTGCATTTTGAGGGACAAATTTTGTTAAGTGGTATTAATTTGTTGCGTAACTAGACAATCAGGTAATAGCTCAAAAACGGTTTTAATAACACTGACCCAAATCTATATTGGATCGGATTGGATTGAAATAATCGATTCTGAATCCTAACAATCAGAATCAAACCGATTCTTGAATTTTGAATCAATACCCAGGCCTAGTTTTGGTCTCCTTATCTAGTTTCTGTTTCCATGACAACTGGACAGGGGTGATTTTTTTTTTTTTCTCCATTAGTTATAGACCCTTAATGGGACTAAGCGGTTGAAGTTTAATGTGTGTGAGTGAGTGAGTGTAGTTCTAGATTTTTTAAATCATAACGTTATGGATAATTAGTGGTGTGGTGGCTGGTCGTGACAGCTGGGTGTTTTTGTCAGCCCTGCCAGCAGAGGGTGCTATCTTCTGTGTTAACACCTGGGGACAGAGGGTCACCGCTGGTAAGACATCCTCGCTGGTTTGAGACGATTGATCTATGCTCACAATACCGTACAAGTCCAAGTTTTCCTGAAGAAGGTTTGTCTGTAATCGGTGGAGCAGGACGGACTGAGCGGAGGACTCGGACTCAGCCTGCAGGTGAAAGGCTGAATCTCATTTCTACCCCTTGGCCCTTACCCTTACCCCTTCCCCTCCGTTTGGAGTGAATCTGGATGCACACTCTGTTTGGAGGGGTAGGAGGAGCTTACCGCTTTCTCCACAGAAACAAACATGGCACAGAAAGAGTCGCACAAATTAAAGTGGCTTTCTTTACAAATTACACTGTTTATAAAGTTATAACTTGCCAAAAAACTTTACAGGCAGTTGTCTATGACAGTAACGTGTCTGCTGCTGGATGCATGTTGTGTATGTTGTCGTAACTTCGCTCGTGTGCCGAGGCGTTATAATGCACATACACACGAACGCTACGATAAGACACTTTTATATCTCACAACGGAGAAAATCATGATAAAGGATAAGCAGGTTAATTTGTATGTTCATAAATCTTTGGGTAATAGCGCCCCCTGCTGTTGGATTTCAAGGTCTGTAACGCGTGTGTGTATTTAGTAAACAAACAGGGAGCCCTGAACACACTTGACTCCTAATAAGAAAATGAAGCAGAAAATGAGAAGTTTCATCAATGCTGGAAAATATCTACACACACATGTACATGTGTAACACACAACCTGACGTCCTGACAGACTGATATTATTTATCAAATTTCTAAAGGAAATAGAGCTGGATGTAAACCTGGGAGAATTTGAAAAAGAAATATCAGGTGAACAGAACTAGATGCAGCCCAGAACATACAGGTGCTGATCATATAATTAGAATATCATGAAAAAGTTGATTTATTTCAGTCATTCATTCAAAAAGTCAAACTTGTATCATGTATACATTCATTACACACAGACTGATATATTTCAAGTGTTTATTTATTTTAATTACTAATTAATTAATTACTAATCAATCAATTAATGATTAATTAAACAATATTACTACTATTATTGATTAATTATTCTTACTATTATTAACATTAATTAATTACCAATTCATTCATTATTACTACTATTAATTATTATTATTATTATTATAAATTACAAATAACATTAATTAACATGACATGATTGCGATGTGTTGAAGAAATCTGTGACTTCTTCTATTTCTTTGCATTTACGCAGAAAGGTGAGAAAATAAAAAGAGCAAACAGGCAACTGTAACAAGTTGTATTTCGGTTGCCATGTTGAAGACGACAGTTTGACATGGACAGGTTTTTTCTCCTAAGGCGGAGGGGTGTCTCAGTTCATAGGGCTAGAGGCATACCCCTTCACCTTACACCTTGGTTTAAAGGGGTAGGGTCAAGGGGAAGGGGTACAACAGAGAATTGAGACGGAGGGAAAGTGTTTCCATAATGACAGTCAGCAGTGAGTCACTGAATGTGTCGGTTGAGAGCAGCGGCCCGTTTATGAAGGTTAGTCCGTTTCTGTCTGCTGGGCACTAACACTGAAGGTGACTTTTGTTCTGTAGCCTCTGAAGGATCTGGAACGGAACGGTCAAAACCTGCACTACGTTGTCAGCTGGAGACTAAAGGACTCGGAGGAAGAGTGGACTAACGTGACCACAGTGCAGTCCAAGCATGTTGTCCACAACACTCAAACCTACGTGCCTTATGAGATCAAAATCCAAGCCAGGAATGCATTTGGACCAGGACCCGAGTCCAATGTGGTCACCGGGTACTCTGGAGAGGACAGTGAGTTCAGTCACGTGTTGAGTTGTTTTAAGACTCCCGCAGAATGTTTCATTCCAAACGAGCTGCACCATGTGACACAGAATCCAGACGGGAACTAAGCTGTCACACTTTGCCTGTGTTCAGGGCCCACTGACCCTCCCTCCAAACTGCGGGTGTCAAAGGTCAACAGCAACAAGGTGACCATCCACTGGACCGCTGTGGATCCAAAGTCTGTCCGGGGAGAATTCAAAGAGTACAGAGTGAGTAACTAGACAAGACTCTTTCAGAGTCCTCTTATATCCCCGCTGGCCGAAGGCCCAAACGGGGATTGTGTCATGGTGATGTCCGCCTGTCTGTCCATCCGTCTGTCTCTGTCTTTCCGTCTGTGCCAAATAGGGTATAAGCGTTCTGAGATCAGCTCCTCTCACATTTTTAGTATTTAAAAAATTTGGTACAATTCCTTGTTATAGGCTGGTAATACACATATTGTAATATTGTACAAGATTGACCCATTTTGGCAGAGTTATGGCCCCTGATGAACAAACCGAGACTCTGCCAGTTTCATGAGTTGGTGTCTGCTTTCTGAAATCAACTATCAGATACCTTGAAATATGATCAGAATGTAACTTGTACCAAAGCAGCATGTGCCAGCGGTATCTCTTGTTTTTGTTTTTTGTTTTTTACCTCCTGGTCCAAGTCCTGAACCCGTCCTTCCCTCTGTCCACCTCACAGCTGTATTACTGGCGGGAGGCCAGTCTGGTTCCAGGTCTGGTCTTCAAAAAGGAGAACAAGACTAAAGGTTTCTACAGCACCACGGCCGAACCGTCCGCCGTCCTGGGCGCTCTGGTTCCGTACTCCCACTACAAAATGATTATGGTTGTGGCCAACAACGGCTACGAGGGTCCACCCAGTAACACAGTGGGCGTAACCACCAAGGAGGGAGGTAAGGACACGCCCCCAAAATATTACACCCAGGAAACACTACCACAGATAGACCCGTTACATGGTACACTACCATCAGGAAGTCACAGACACGGACAGAGGGATCACAGACATGGACTGAGGGATCACAGACAGAGGGGTCACAGACACGGACTGAGGGATCACAGACACAGAGTGAGGGGTCACAGACACGGACTGAGGGATTACAGACACAGACTGAGGGGTCACAGACACGGACTGAGGGATCACAGACACAGACAGAGGGGTTACAGACACAGACTGAGGGGTCACAGACACGGACTGAGGGATTACAGACACAGACAGAGGGGTTACAGACACAGACTGAGGGATCACAGACACAGACAGAGGGGTTACAGACACAGACTGAGGGGTCACAGACACGGACTGAGGGATTACAGACACAGACTGAGGGGTCACAGACACAGACTGAGGGGTCACAGACACGGACTGAGGGATTACAGACACAGACTGAGGGGTCACAGACACGGACTGAGGGATCACAGACACAGACAGAGGGGTTACAGACACAGACTGAGGGGTCACAGACACGGACTGAGGGATTACAGACACAGACTGAGGGGTCACAGACACAGACAGAGGGGTTACAGACACAGACTGAGGGGTCACAGACACGGACTGAGGGATCACAGACACAGACAGAGGGGTTACAGACACAGACAGAGGGGTCACAGACACAGACTGAGGGGTCACAGACACAGACTGAGGGGTCACAGACACGGACTGAGGGATCACAGACATGGACTGAGGGGTCACAGACACGGACTGAGAAGTCACAGCCATGGACTGAGAAGTCACAGACTCGAACTGAGGGGTCACAGACACGGACTGAGGGATCACAGACATGGACTGAGGGGTCACAGACACGGACTGAGAAGTCACAGCCATGGACTGAGAAGTCACAGACTCGAACTGAGGGGTCACAGACACGGACTGAGGGATCACAGACACGGACTGAGGGATCACAGACAGAGGGGTCACAGACACGAACTGAGGGGTCACAGACACGGACTGAGGGATTACAGACACAGACTGAGGGGACACAGACACCGACAGAGGGGTCACAGACACGAACTGAGGGGTCACAGACACGGACTGAGGGATCACAGACACGGACTGAGGGATCACAGACACAGACAGAGGGTTCACAGACACAGACTGAGGAGTCACAGACACGAACTGAGGGGTCACAGACACGGACTGAGGGATCACAGACACGGACTGAGGGATCACAGACACAGACGAGGGGTCACAGACACAGACTGAGGGATCACAGACACAGACAGAGGGTTCACAGACACAGACTGAGGAGTCACAGACACGAACTGAGGGGTCACAGACACGGACTGAGGGGTCACAGACACGGACTGAGGGGTCACAGACACGGACAGAGGGTTCACAGACACAGACTGAGGAGTCACAGACACGAACTGAGGGGTCACAGACACGGACTGAGGGATCACAGACACGGACTGATGGATCACAGACACAGACGAGGGGTCACAGGGGTCACAGACACAGACAGAGGGGTCACAAACACGGACTGAGGGATCACAGACACGGACTGAGGGATCACAGACACGGACTGATGAGTCACAGACACGGACTGAGGGATCACAGACACAGACTGAGGGGACACAGACACCGACAGAGGGGTCACAGACACGGACTGAGGGATCACAGACACAGACAGAGGGGTCACAGACACAGACTGAGGAGTCACAGACACAGACAGAGGGGTCACAGACACAGACTGAGGAGTCACAGACACAGACTGAGGAGTCACAGACACAGACTGAGGAGTCACAGACACAGACTGAGGGATCACAGACACAGACAGAGGGGTCACAGACACAGACTGAGGAGTCACAGACACAGACTGATGGGTCACAGACACGGACTGAGGGATTACAGACACAGACTGAGGGATCACAGACATAGACAGAGGGGTCACAGACACAGACTGAGGAGTCACAGACACGGACTGAGGGGTCACAGACACAGACTGAGGAGTCACAGACACAGACTGAGGAGTCACAGACAAGGACTGAGGGATCACAGACACAGACTGAGGAGTCACAGACACGGACTGAGGGGTCACAGACAAGGACTGAGGGATCACAGACAGAGGGGTCACAGACACGGACTGAGGGATCACAGACACGGAGTGAGGGGTCACAGACACGGACTGAGGGATTACAGACACAGACTGAGGGGTCACAGACACGGACTGAGGGATCACAGACACAGACAGAGGGGTTACAGACACAGACAGAGGGGTCACAGACACAGACTGAGGGGTCACAGACACAGACTGAGTGGTCACAGACACGGACTGAGGGGTCACAGACACGGACTGAGGGATCACAGACACCGACTGAGGGGTCACAGACACCGACTGAGGTGTCACGGACTGAGGGGTCACAGATACAGACTGAGGGGTCACAGATACAGACTGAGGGGTTACAGACACGGACTGAGGGGTCACAGACACAGACTGAGGGGTCACAGACACAGACTGAGGGGTCACAGATACAGACTGAGGGGTCACAGATACAGACTGAGGGGTTACAGACACGGACTGAGGGGTCACAGACACAGACTGAGGGGTCACAGACACAGACTGAGGGGTCACAGATACAGACTGAGGGGTCACAGACACAGACTGAGGGGTCACAGATACAGACTGAGGGGTCACAGACACAGACTGAGGGGTCACAGACACGGACTGAGGTGTCACAGACACAGACTGAGGGGTCACAGATACATACTGAGGGGTCACAGACACGGACTGAGGAGTCACAGACACAGACTGAGGGGTCACAGACACAGACTGAGGGGTCTCAGACACGGACTGAGGTGTCACGGACTGAGGGGTCACAGATACAGACTGAGGGGTCACAGATACAGACTGAGGGGTTACAGACACGGACTGAGGGGTCACAGACACGGACTGAGGTGTCACGGACTGAGGAGTCACAGACACCGACTGAGGGGTCACAGACACGGATTGAGGTGTCACGGACTGAGGAGTCACAGACACCGACTGAGGGGTCACAGACACGGACTGAGGTGTCACGGACTGAGGGGTCACAGATACAGACTGAGGGATCACAGACACAGACTGAGGAGTCACAGACACAGACTGAGGGGTCACAGACACAGACTGAGGGGTCACAGACACGGACTGAGGGATCACAGACACGGACTGAGGGGTCACAGACACAGACTGAGGGGTCACAGCTCAGACTGAGGGGTCACAGACACGGACTGAGGGATCACAGACACAGACTGAGGTGTCACAGACACATACTGAGGAGTCACAGACACAGACTGAGGAGTCACAGACACAGACTGAGGGGTCACAGACACAGACTGAGGAGTCACAGACACAGACTGAGGGGTCACAGACACAGACTGAGGGGTCACAGACACGGACTGAGGGATCACAGACACAGACTGAGGGGTCACAGACACGGACTGAGGGATCACAGACACGGACTGAGGGATCACAGACACATACTGAGAGGTCACAGACACGGACTGAGGGGTCACAGACACGGACTGAGGGATCACAGACACATACTGAGAGGTCACAGACACGGACTGAGGGGTCACAGACATGGACTGAGGGATCACAGACACATACTGAGAGGTCACAGACACGGACTGAGGGGTCACAGACACGGACTGAGGGGTCACAGACACGGACTGAGGGATCACAGACACATACTGAGAGGTCACAGACACGGACTGAGGGGTCACAGACACGGACTGAGGGGTCACAGACAGCAACATGTATGCTGCTCAAAGTATTACACAGAACAAGAAATTAAAAACAAATAAGATGTACATACAGTTAATATTCTACAGTAAATAAATGGAGATATGGGATTAAAAAAAGAGGAAAAAGTGTGTTTTCAGTGTACAAATATCCCATCCTGCAAACTGTGTTATATTCTATGTAGATAAAGTGACGTATCAGTTTAATGTCCTGTTTTGGGTTTACGGTGATTTGTGTCCGTTGTTCCTTCTTTTCGTGTCTCAAACCTTGCTGCTGTGTTTGTTGTCCTTCAGGTTTGTCGATGTTGCTCTCAGAGTCTGTTTGGGTGTTTGTGATCTGTGTCTCTGGTCAGCCCGGTCTCACGTTTTTTTTTTTTCGTGCTTCTGTGACAAAATGAGTCAAATTTTCCTGACAGGGTTTTTTTAACTCACTACTCCTAACCCTAACCCTAATCCTACCCCCGACCCTAACCGTGCAGCCATCACAAAATGAATTACAATGAATTTGTGCTACCGTGATGAAAATGAGGCGCTTTTCGTCACAATATCATGAACCAATAGATTAATGTATACGAGGTCTGTCCAAAAAGTATCAGACCTTTTAATTTTTTTCAAAAACCTTATGGATTTGAATCACGTGTGCTTGCATGTGCCAACCGTGAACCTTTGTGTGCATGCGTGAGTTTTTTCACGCCTGTCGGTTGCGTCATTCGCCTGTGAGTAGGCTTTGAGTGAGCACTGGTCCTCCCCCCTCGTTGGATTTTCATTTCATCGTATTTCATGCTGCTGAATCACGACTTACCGTGAGACCAGGTTGCTCTGTTCGTGTCTCTTTGGTGCAGCGGGCAGGTGGTCAGGAAGTGCAGCTCGCTCCCCACCTGGTGTTGTGAGCAGTGGGTCTGTCACAGTTTGTCTTCTCTGGGGAGCCAGGTCTGTCTGTGGTGACCTTTCTCCACGGCCAGGCTGTGCTCACCGAGTCTGTACGTGGTCAAGGATTTCCTGAGCTTTGGGTTGGTCACAGTGCTCACGTATTCTACCACCGAGTTCTGTCTGTTTAGGGACAAACAGCAATCCAGTTTACTCTGGATTTGGTTGGTTTTTTTTAAATGCGTCACATAATTTTCTTTTTGTTTCCTTATAATTTGGTTTAATCTAACAGGGTTTGTGTTTGTGTAGAGAGTCCCAGAACCAGCTGACTGAGCGGGCGTCTGTCCACAGTCTTATCTGTGGATCAGGACTTTGTTAACCAGCGTACTGGGGTCACTGTTTTTAAGGTTCTCATAACATTTAATTGCTCTCTTTTGAACGTTAATAACTAGTGGGTATCGTCCTAATTCTGCTCTGCGTGTGTTGTTCGGTGTTTTCCGTTTGTCGCAGAGGATGGATTTACAGAATTCTGCATGCAGAGTCTCAGTTTGGTGTTTGTCCCTTTTTGCTAAATCTCGGTTGGCGAGCGAGTCCAGACCTCACAAACATGAAGAGAAATGGCTTCTATGACGGAGTCCAATATTTGGAGCCAGATTTGAATCGGGACGCCTACTTTGATGTTCTTTTTGATGTCATACAAAGACCTTCTTGTCTCGTCTCTTAGGTCATTTACAGCTTTGTTGAAGTTGTCTGTGGTGCTGATGTTTATTCTGAGGTTGGTGTAGTTTTCCGTCTGATCCAGGAAGAAATGATATTTGTGTGACTGGAGGCTGGGTCCTTTTTGGAATATCATCATTTTTGTCTTGGTTAGGTTCACTGTTAAGTTCCAGGTTTGGGACAAATTGTGTTGATGGTCAAGTTGTTGTTGTTGTTGTCCTTCTTTGGTTGGAGACAGAAACACCAGGTCATCTGCCAAAAACAGGCCTTTGGTTTCTGTGTCCACTAGAGTGACGCCCGGTGCTGCCGACTGTTCCGATGATTTGGACATTTCATTGATGTAGATGTTGGAGAGGGTTGGACTCAAACTGCATCCCTGTCTGACCCCCTGCTTTGGGGAAAGACGTCTGTGTGTTTTTGTTTCTTTGGTTGTCGGTCAGGGTGCTGAGGGTGAAAATCTGTAGGACAGTCATTTGGGATTTGTTCAGGGGCGTGTTTTCAGTCAGGACGTCTGTAGTTGATGATCAGGGAGAAGATGTGCCTGAGGTTGCTGTTGACACAGACTCCACGGTTGTTATTAGGCTCAAGTTTGTTAGTAGTCCTTGGTTCCAAATACTGGGGAAGATCCTGGAGCTCAGGACAATGTTAAAGCGCTTTAATGTGGCCAGTTGGAATTTGGGATCTGTGGATTTGATCATTTCATTTTGGATGTTGTCGACATCACAGACCTTCTTGGTTTCAGTGGATTTGA